>NC_049910.1:7640396-7750241 GCF_001411555.2 Juglans regia | reverse complement strand
TATTACATACAACCAGTATGTAATGCAACAAGGCCATCATGAACTTGGTCACCTCCATTTTGCTGTACATGTGAAAGACCAGAGTTGCTTCTTGCACAATCCTCGTTTTAAAGGACTGAAAGCAAACTGATCCTAAGTTCTGGTTTAAAATTTTTGAAATTTCTTGTTTGAATCGCCTATGTATAACTCAAAAATAATTGCTCTGGTGACATTGACATACTATACACACCATGTTAATCTCCGGGAACCACGTTAAGTATTTTCACTACAAAAACTGACTCTTATCAAACACCAACATCAGACAACTCAATTCTCTCCAACTACTTATTCTTTCAATACACAAGTCAATACCAATAACAATATCTATTTTTCAGAAACATTGATCATTCCCTTGTATCCATATACTAACATCATGCACTATGATTACCTTGGCTACTAGTAAACTAACTTAGATAAATTAAGCACATACCATCAGTACTGGATCTGGAGCTCCTATCCATTCAGTTTTTCCACTTCTCTTTGCGAACTCTTTCTCATGTTCACCTCTGATGGAACCATTGTCATATACTAACAGAAAATATAACTGCTGCAACCATTCCTTCAATGCAGCTACCTACATGCATGCAGTGATATCCCTGGATAAAAAACAAAATTTGATCAACTTCAACTGTTCCCACTCAGGTACAGAATATACGAAGCCCTACAAACCATAATTATCATTGTATATGAGAAGATACTTACTGATATTGATGGTGAAAACCATTACCTGATGCATTCCATCACCAAACATTTGCCTTAACCTACTTCCAGCCACAAGAAACCAGGTTGATATGCCCAACACAAAAGCCCACTTATATAAGTACCTTCCACCGTTTCTATCAAAACACCCCCCAACCTGCCCACAATACACATCTTACCCATTGACATTTAACACACTTCCATTTCCATAGGGGGAACAAAAAACTCAAAAACTCCCCAACACTCAAAAAATCTGAACCATATTAGAGATGCCTAAGCATCTCCTGGAGTCTCTTGTTGAGACTCCCTATTTGACTCCAACTGTGAGTTTATAGCGTTTAGTGCTTTGTCATGCTCAGAAAACTGTTTGCGTAGATCAGCCATATCACCCAAAAGTGACTCTAGTTGAGTCTTGTAAATGTCTGCAAACGTCTTGTTTCTTACATTCTCCTCAGCCAATCGTTTAAATGCTTTGTTGTTTTGCATAAAAGGGGAGGGCTCAGGAATTACTGCATGGCCCAGCCCTTGTGCATAGCCAGATTTATACCCTAAGACATCTTTGAAAACATCAGCAGCATCATCAACATCCTGTGCCTCTTCAGTTTCTTTCTCATTCAACCTCTCTACCATCAGATTCTGAAATTTAACATTGCAGGAAAATATCATTGCATGCAGGTCAACCATGCATTAAAGAAAGGCCTACTTAGAATGAGAAATTGTATCAGCTAACTCACATAATTGTGTTCACTCGCTGCATTGAGGAATTTCCCCTTCTGCCTAGACCAGTGTGTTTCTTTGTAAAATGCAATCATATTAGGTACCTCCTCACCCTTCATTTAGAATTTGGAAGAAATGTGGTTAGAAAACTTAAGATGGACAGAAATTACCAAAACACTCATTTTAAAGGAAACAGTTCTTACCCTCTCTTCCATAATCCTGACAAATGATTTCCTTCCACCAGTATGTTTGACCTTCTGTTTTTTCCTATTATTTGTGTTTCTACGAGACTGCTCCTGCGAGAATTCCATAGCTTTATTGTCATGCAGTTACAACTACGGTCCTCAATGCCTCAACAAAACTAAATATATATTGATGACAACTATTAGAGCAATAATAAAACAATATTCAGTTTTCTCAGCATGTATATAACACTATTCATACTTACCTTGAACGTCCCGCTTGCCCACCTATCACATAGCCACTCCCAAACATGTGGCTCCACCGACTCTCTCCGACCAGCTAGTGCCTCCTCATGCGATTCATATTTAAGGTAGTGCTTGTGTAGTTCATAATGGTAGGCATTGTACTTATCAGCCAGTGCATTTACTACAGCCTCCCGATGATTATCTTTTGACCAATCCAAGACAAAATCACCCTGCAAAGCATTGTACAAGTTCACATACACGTGTCCACTAAAAAAATCACATGCATAATCATAAATAATAATGACTAGGCTGATATATTAAACCCTACTCTAACACGATTGATGAGCTCGTGCTTCTCCTTGTCGTCTACCACACTCCAACTAGCATGCCGCATTTCAGCATGTACTCTTATAATCCAGCTCACTCGACTACTGAATATAGTTGCATTTTCGCATGAAGGACCCCTATGCCCATCCTTTATATTTATAGGGATCTTACCAAACTTTCTCAACCTTTCAAATAATGTACCCTTCGCAGGCCCGCGGCCTCATTTTTTAATGGGTGGAACTGTATTAACGACAATAATAAACTCGTTAAATACATACAATCATGACTCAGGATTATAAACAACAAAACCAGTAAAGATACATGTGGAGTACATCATAACCTTTACCTGCCAAGCCTGTGATGTTATCCCCCTCATTGCTGTCATGTTGTACATCATGTAAGGACTCTTCTACTCCCACCTCTGGTACTGCTTCAGTTGAGGCATCAACAATGGGATCCTCCTCATCTCTTAGGCTCCTTGTCGGAGGCACCAATTCTGGAACTTCGTCAATAGGGGTTGATGCGATTAGGGGACGTCTGTGTCGAAGACCTCGCCCTCTTTTTGATCTAATCACCATTGTTGTATCTCCTATAATTACAACACAACACTTCAACATGAATATCTAACCGACACCAATATAACACCAGTTATCAACACTATACCAAGTTGTGTTAGCTTTTTCATAATTACTATCTACTCCTAATTCCCCACCAACATCATTGTATAAGTTAACATCACTGTGTGAATGTTACTGAAGATACACATGGATTCCTCAGCTTGGGAAACACTTTGCTATTGCACATAAAGTCAGCATCTCACAATAACAGCAACAGTTTTACTAATTTCCCATGTCACCCAACCCACCTCATGTCATCTATTCTCAATAATTGCTAATTCCATGCCATCTTAGCCTGGCCATATAGCATAAATTGACTTACTGTTCCACAAGTCACCAATTAATAGTCGCTTATCACATGCAAATACAGTGAACACTCGTGGCTTCAACTTATGTTCAACCCCTAGACGACATTGTCACATAATCATCACCTACATTAACATTCTGGCCTCTTCCCCTCTGGAAGTGAATGTAAAAAACATAGGAAGTTATCATTCTGTTCTCTTTTTTTAAAAAAATGACTTCAACTTTTTTAAAAGATGTTAAAACATAAATAACTGAACTGAAGCCCTCTACTCTGACAAATAAACATAAAGTAAAAATGAGACCGAATGCAACACACCATCCAGTGGGTAGGATGTTGCTCCCTGGGTTCACATACACTTAGCAACATGGCCCAAGTACCTAGAAGATGCTTCTATGTTAACATCAGTAACTGTAAGCAAATTTTTTCTACTATTTTCTTCTAATTAACCCTTATATTAAAACCCCAGTATCAAATTTCAAACCTCAATATTTTTCAAATTTCCTGCCATATATGAAAAATTACCTTTTTCATATGGGATTCAAAAATTTCAGTAATGAGTAAAGTCAAGTTAAAGTTCCCATAATTTTGCCATTGTTATATCACACAGAAAAAACATGAAGAAAGTGTAATTCCTCCATTAAGGCAATAATATGATTGTAGGGTTACAAAAAATGTACCTTTTCTTGTCTTTGTTGCGTAAGTTCTTCAGCCAAATGGGTGAAATGCTGTGGTGGAACTTGGGTATTATCAGAAACTGTGGTGTGCGTACTTGGAGTTTCCAAGTCAAATTCAGAACCCACTTCTAAATCTCCTTGCTTAATCACTCAGCCCACTGGAACCCATAGCACCTTCTATGGATTGGCCTTTGGAACCCACGAAAGTCTGATGTACATCTTCTGTCACTGCAGAGGTCATAGACTAGCAAACTTCACCCACTCTCCAAGCTTTAAAATCCCGCCTCTTCCAAATATTACTTTCCCGCGTATGCCTCAGCATGCATGTGGTCATATCTCAAATTCATTTGTGATGCATATAGCTCATCAGAGGCCTTGTTAAATGGATGGGCCAACCGTGAATTTTATATCCCCATATTATCACAACAATCTCTTTAATTTGATAAATACATTTAATTCAGTAACAGCTGGCGTTATTTGGTACCCATGTTAAGTATATTGGATAAAGCTGCATACAATTAACAAATGCGTTCAATTCTAGCATTCATGCATATGGGGCCTGAGAGGCCTTGTTAAATGGATGGGCCTTGTTAAATGTCAGTCAAGGTGCATAAGGATTCTGTACATTAGCTTTTTAATCGTTTATGGTTCAAGAAAAATAAGTTTGTTGATGTCTTAGTGTGTAACGTATAAATCGTTAGTATTTTATACTGAATACCCTAACTAGATTTTTATTAAATTCATAACCACAAATAGAAATTAGTCTGCCAACAACATTTATAATTTTTTCTCAACGTAGATTACATAAATAGTCCTTTCGTCTGGCAAAAAGATTACCGGAGAATGAGATTTGTACCCAAAACTCCTTATGGATTCGAAGGGTGCTTCCAATTTTGATTACCATAGTTTAGTATTGCGTTTTTTATGTTCATCTCACATGGGAAATACTCAATATGATTGGATCATTTCCCTCTGACTGGATGAAAGTCACTTTGATATAAACTTCCTGCATGTTGCTGCAGTTCTGAAAATAGAGTCAAACTTTTTGTTTTCTATACAATCAGGTCCAAAATTGCCCCATTTTTTCAATTCGTGTAACACTGCCAATATTGATTAAATGTTTGGCCTCGGAAGTGAGTGCAAAATATTCTAAACTATACCATCTGCTCCATCTTAACTTTTCATGCATTAATTATCCACACTTTGGAATATTTTTATTTGATCTAAGCATGTATGTACATTTCCACAATTAGCTATTCCAAATCCGCTTTATATTTGGCTTCTATATTCCCATTGAGTGGCTGCAGCTCCCTTACTTTACGTGATATGTTTAGGTCATCATTATTGCCCAATTCCACTATTAAACATGGCCAAACTTGACTGACATCAATTCCCACAAACATACCAATTGTGTATGGAAAGTTTAAACTTCTGTGTCACTCTTTATCTTTCAAGTTAAAGATTAAAGTTTGGACTATATATATGAGAATTTGTAAGGTTTGCTGACTCTGTTGTTACTATATAAATCAGTATAGTAATTCCCACCTGTTCATGAGTGATATACTCATTGCCATAGGTGTTGTTTGCACCTGGATGGCAACCAGAGTTACACTCACAATCAGCGCTACCATCATCGAGATACCCATTGTATTTTAAGTGGTAAGTTTAGACACTTCATGTGTATTTTAAATGCTTGTTCAAGCCATGTGCCATACAGTTACTTGGGTTTGAAAAATGGTGGTAAGGACAGTTTGAAATTGACCTTACCACTCGCTAATGTTTGGAATGGTGTGGATTTGTAATTCCTGTTTAGCAACTGTCCTCCACACCAAACAATTGTTTCTATGTACCAGAATGGTGAATATTTGTAAGTAGTATTCTATTTCTTTTCACTAGATGTGACAACTAATTCATAAAGAGTATAGCCATATATATTGAGAATTGTCTACATTGGATTCATGTAAGAATTTGAGGGACATGATAGACAGCCTAGAAATCCACACCAACCCATATAGAAGAAAAGAAAATTGATGGGTCTGATTCAACCATGTGAATGTTAGACCCAATCACAATATTATTGAAATCACAATTTGAATAGTGACTAAATTTTGTAAAAATGCTGGTGCTTTCAAGTTGTGCTTGAGGCCATAAACTACTTGTATGGACTGCTCAATGTGTGGTCCATTTGGTAGATACCGTGAAGCAAACTGCCATTCATGTCTAGAGTTACAGCAAACTAACAGTAAGCTAAAGCTGTGAACAATTGTACACAGCTTTAGCTTACTGTGGGTATTATAAAGTTGCATCATTAGTACAGTTGAATATTGTATCATATTGAACTTTTTCATTCAGTAGCAGCACTATCATCTGTACCTGACTAACTTCATGACTTGAATTTAGCTGTTGTCATGTAAATTGGATGATAGGTTGTAGTGACTGATACCCTAGTTGTATCAATCATGTGTATTGGGCTGCTCCCCTTTTACTCGTGTATTGCCCCATTAATTGTAACATGCAATGTGAACATAGGAAGTCCTTAATAATAGCCATTCAGCTAAATTATGTTGGGTTTCTGAAATAATAAAACATTCGTATATTGGAAACATTACAAATATAAAAAGGAACAGCACTTGTTGAGAACCATTTTCCAGGATTGCAAGTTAAAGTGAAGAAAGCATACAGACAGTGGCCACATGATATCGGAAAAATGCTTTCACACACGTTTTCTTGAAGTGTGCAAATGTTAATCCCAATGAGTAAAGTCACGCGCTATCTGCAAACAAAAGAAATTTAAACCAAGTCAGTCAGCTATATAAATCCAAAACTAAATATATACCGTTATGATGGTGAATTAATAGTACTATAACAGAATAATAAAAAGCATATGTGTATGATATCCTCATGAATCTATTTGCATGTATGGTGGAATCCAAAGTCGAGTACAGCATTCACTAACCGAAATAGCTATATATGTAGAAGTGCTTAACATTATACACATATGCGTAGTGAAACCATTATCATTAACAACTTGACTAAGATAAATCATCACTAACAATCTAATGCATAATGAAAATGAGGTTTTCATTCATTACCATCGCTATCCCCCTCATCTATGTTCTCCATCCGAAAAGCGTCATTAATGTTTTGATCATCAATGAAGGCCTCATCGTCACTTTCTTCAGCCAATTGCTCTGGTGACAATGTTGATGGATCAACGGGCAAGTGATCTTCATTTACTCGGGTCAGTGGATTGAGAATGTCTGGATTAGTTTCATTAACAGTACCATAATGGATAACATCAGTGTCACTCTCATCTTCTGTTTCAAGAACGTCGGACAAATCCTCAATGTTTTGATCATCCTCACTCTTGTGCCGAATATTGTAAACATTCCTATTTGTTATCTTGTGTACCGCGTGCCAACTTCCCCCCAAAGTCGGGTCTTTTATGTAAAACACTTGCAACGCTTGACATGCTAAAGCGAAAGGCTCATCTTTATACCATTGCCTAGAAGTATTGACACTTGTGAAGTGATCACCAATGTGTATCCCCCGTCTCGTGTCGCCAACGTTCCACCAATCACATTTAAACAAAAAGCACTTACGCCAACCCATATAACGTAATTCTATGATGTCTTGCAACACACCGTAGAAGTCAATTGGCAATCCTTCATGGTCGGCATGAACAACAACACCACTGTTTTGGGTGCGGCGACGCCCTTCGAGATCCTTCGTGTGGAATCGAATTCCATTCATTATACAACCAGCATATGATGTGACTAGTTGATCTGTGACTAGTTGATCTGGACCACATGCTAATACATATATGTCATCGGTCACCTCTGGGGGAGTCTTAGCATGCAACTCGGCGATCTAACATGGATATTTGACAAATTAGAATTAAGGTAGAAATTCAAAGTATTTCTGGAAAGGGATATTTTTTGTAAGTGACAAAGGGAAATCTTACGCGTGTTTTGAACCACGTTGGGAATTGACTTTGGTGCCTACGCTCGATGTTACTAGGGTCCTCTTCTTTCATTTTGTTATAGTGATCACTACAAAAACCAAATGCGTTAATAAGTTATCCACTTACAATATAACAAAATAAAATGCAAAACTGGATATAGAGGGTACACTTACTCCATATAGTCCTCAATCTCTGTGCAATTATTAAGTATGTACCACTCGGCCTTGGCCAACAATGCGTCGGGTAATTTTTTCATTCTTGCTGCCCCCAATGGGCGAACCTTTTGGTTGAAAACTGATAAACTTGGCTCTCGGGTGGTTTGCCCATTGAAGTCACTATTTCGTTCCTCTCGATTATGTCTAGTCTCGATATCATTAAGGTACATAGAGCAAAATGTCAGGCACTCGACATGAACATATGCCTCAGCAATTGAGCCTTCTGGACGGGCTCTGTTGCGGACATACCGCTTGAACTTACCCAAATACCTCTCGAAAGGGTACATCCACCTGTACTGAACAGGTCCTGCAAGCAATGCCTCATCTGGCAGATGAATGGCAAGGTGCACCATGATATCAAAAAATGCAGGTGGGTATATCATTTCTAATTTGCAAAGAATGATGGGGATATTAGCTTGAAGCCGTTTCAACACTGTTATGTCTAGTGTTCGTGAACATAATTTTTTGAAAAAAGAGGAAAACTCTATTAAAGCTCCCCTAATATCGGGTCGTAGGTACCCACCAATAACAATCGGCAACAAATATTGCATGAAGATATGACAATCATGGCTCTTCATTCCCATGATTTTTCCTTCAGTAACATTGACACACCGAGCAATATTTGATGCAAAACCATCCGGAAATTTGACTTCTGATAGACATGCACAAAAACTCCTTCGCTCAGTAACATTTAGCATGTAACATGCAAGACTCATAGAAGTATGATTACCATCATGTTGTAAGTGTAATTCTTTCCTTAGTCCAAGAGCTTCCAAATCCCTACGCGCATTGGCGGTGTCCTTACTTTTGCCTTCAATATTCATCAAGGTTCCCAGGAATGAATCACAAATGTTTTTTTCAATATGCATGACGTCCAAGTTATGTCGCAATCCCAAATCTAACCAGTAAGGAAGCTCGAAGAAGATACATTTTTTTGTCCAGTTAAGTTCATTGGGCATACGTTTCCTCTTCTTTGTTGATTTACCAAACTGCACGTTTGAGACCTCATGTAATTGCTCCATTAAAGCTTGTCCCACTTTCATTATAGGTTGGAGACGGTGTTCCTCCTTACCATTAAAAGCATTTTTTTTCCTCCTCCAACTGTGATCTGGCACCAACCACCTACGGTGACCCATATAACAATGTTTTCGGCCATGCACAAGCCACAATGCATCTGTTTCTAAGTTACATGTAGGGCATGCCATCTTACCCTTTGTGCTCTAGCCTGAAAGATTTGCATATGCAGGAAAATCATGGATGGTCCAGAGCAACGCTGCCCTCAGCTGAAACGATTCTCGTTTGTATGCATCATATGTACGAATTCCCTCTTCCCATAATTCTCTCAAGTCATCTAATAGGGGACGCAGGAACACGTCAATATCATTTCCCGGTGCCTTTGGTCCAGGGATTAACAATGACAACATCAAGTATGGATCTTTCATGCATGACCAAGGGGGCAAGTTGTAAGGCACAAGTAGCACTGGCCAAATGCTGTACGGTTTGCTCATGTTATTGAATGGGTTGAACCCATCACTCGCTAGTCCAAGTCTGACATTACGAGGATCTTGGGCAAACCTCGGATGTTTGTTATCGAAGTCCTTCCAAACCCTAGAATCAGCCGGATGTCTCATGAAGTTGGGATCGTCAACACGCTCTTCTACATGCCATCTCATGGCTTGGGCGGTCTTCTTTGACATAAACAGCCTTTGCAACCGTGGCTTCAATGGAAAATATCGGAGGACTTTTTGAGGTATCCTCTGTTGGTTAGTTGTGCTTGAGGCCCACCTAGATGCATTACATTTGGGGCACTCATCTTTATTAGCATGATCCTTCCAAAACAAGACACAATCATTTGGACATACATGTATCTTTGTATAACTGAAGCCCAAACCACGTTGTAAGCGGCGAGCCTCGTTATATGAGCTAGGGAAAAGAGCATGAGGAAACGCTGCTTGCAAAAGCTTTATAACCATGTCAAACGACTTCACAGTCCAACCACCAACTGTCTTTATGTGAAGCAACTTGACTATGAATGATAGCTTTGAGAACTCTGTGCAGTTTGGATAAAGTGGCTTTCTTGCATCATCAAACAACTCGTCGAAGTTCGGGTGTATTGGAGTATCAGAGGTGTGTCGTGAAGGCCCTGTGTCTGAATTAAATTATGTTCTAAAAGAATTATCCATGAATGATCCCACACGGATGTCATCTAGCATCTCGTCTACATCATCAATGTAGTCATTATAGCTATAGGCATCATCACCTTCTTCATCCGAAAATTCTGCCTCGGCCAAACTTTCCTCCTCGCCATGGAATATCCATTCCGTATAAGATGGATCAATACCTATGATGAACAAGTGATCCTCAACCATAGGAATAGGATGGAAAGTTCGATTTCGGCATCTCCTACATGGACACCTTATGCATTCTTTACCCGGTGCATGGACCTTCGCCATATCTATGAATTGTTTAACGCCAATTGCGTATTCGTTCGAACGCAATCTATCTTCAATATCCATCCAAGCCTTATCCATCTGGTGGAGTCACAGGGAATTGTACAAGTTAATAAGGATATGAGGAAATTCTTGGTAGACTAAAAAAAACCCAAAAAGTTTTTAACGGGTATTATGACGAAACTAGTTGAAGGAGATCACCAGAGTATTGAAGGTAAAAAACTGTGAGTTGAAGGGCAGGTTCTTGGCCAGATGGGTAAGTAGTGTTATGATTGTAGGGTGTCTCTTGATGATATGCCCAACTCTCTACTTCCAACTAAACATGTATTAATTTGAATTGAACTTTAGTCAATTAATTATTACATTTTCCAAAAAGAAGACCATTTGTCAATCAATTTAACAGTGCTACCTATTAATTCCTAGTAATTTCCAGTTGTCACATATATATGAGCAACACGAAGAAATCAAGAGAATATATATGAGCAACACAGAGGTGAGGTCATGGCCAAACTTTGCATATATATAAATATATATATATATATATATATATCTATATATATATGCAAAGTATTAAGAGTTAAAAGAAACTGCTTGCAGCAAATGCATAATATGGAATGTATATTATGCAAATAAGTTATAAATATTAATAATACAACAAGAGAGACAAAAACCAAGCGGATTCCCAAGGGTTGGGAACCATGCATTAAAGTCTAGAGGGAGCAGTTAGGCAGAGGTGTTCAGTGCATTAATATAAATTACAACCACAATAGACAACTCAATTAATTTACGGGGCTACTGAATATTTTGTACAAGTGTTTTTGTCGAGAACTTGGTGTATTTAATTATTCAATACACCAAGACTGAGCATTCAATGCCATAGGTGAAAGCTATTACTTTACTATAGCTTCATAAATTAGCTTTCACCTATGCACGACAAGAATGTTTGGCAGAAAAACTGGGACATTGTTAAATCTGGGAACTGTAATGTCCATGGCATGATTTCTACAGAAAATTCTCATAACATTCTAACATTAGTGCTACTCTATTAAACACTTGTCATATATTTATGATAAAGTATCAATAATTGCATATGGGATGATATATTGAGTTAGGTTTGTGCATTGCAACATAGGCAAAAAAACAAATATTCAAAAAGGAAAAAGAAAATATATGGCATAGATAGCTGAATATAAATAGTTTAAAAAACTTGAAACCCAGGTGCGTTTAAAGAGCCTCACCTATGTGTTGCAAAATAAACAGGAATTGCAACAGCAACACCCTAAGAAGCAAAAAAAGGGCAAAATGAAATGTCTAGTTGGCAAATGGTAATTAATCAATGCGAAGGCAGGTTCAATTTCCAAAACCAAGGGAAATCGAAACCAGAATTTTATTGATTTTAACAAAACAGTAATGTGTTATGAAATAATTACTATTGTTATGTAGGCATCTGAACACTATTGTTAGATGCCTGAAATGTGGTTAGTTAGAGCAGAAAACATGGAGAAAATCGTTAATTTTGTGATTTCCAACATCTTGATCACACCATGAAGTTTTCAGTTGCCAGAGATAGGAAGATATGACAACAATGGCTAGTGGATTTTAGCATGTAAAAGTGACGTTCCAATAACTCTACTAAGCTCAGTACCGTGCAGATATTGAAATTTCATGGACCAACCTAATTACCATTCTAATTCTATATCATAACCGAGAGCACTAACTGACCACACCAATCATAGATGGTTTATGATAGATTTGTAGGAAGGTTACAAAAATAAACAGCTCTTTCATGGACCAATCAAATTACAATTATATTCCATAACTCCAACTGAAGTTGCATCGAGATACCCAAATAGAGGCCATTTGAGAATGATTGAGAATAGTTTACAACTACAGTCGAAAATAATGTTTCCTAGACAGTAATGATGCAGATTTAGAATAAAACCGGTACAATCTAAACACATCAATTATAAGCAGGATAGAATCAGCTAGATTTTTATATAAGCCCTAGTTATTCTTTTGGCAAAAAAAATGCCAACGCAATATATGCATGCACTTAGACAAAGTTGATATTGCAGACTCGTTGCCAGAATATAGAAGGGTCTCTATTTTGCCTTAGTCTACATATCAGTATTAAAGGAAACATTAATGAAAAAGCTAGTTTTTTTCACTCATCCTTTATATCATGGGGGTTCTTTGATTACTTTACAAGGTTTGATTAATTAGTTTCACAAATTTTAATAATCATATCGATATTCACAATTTTTGCTAGCATAATTACAAGAAATACTGCTTTATAGAAGCCCAAACTTAGCCTAAAAATACACACCCTATTTCATCCTGAGCTCCTAATTTCTACAGCGTAGCTTTAAGTAATGATTCTCACACATGGAGGCAAACAGTATACCTTTCTTCTCAACTAAAATAAACTTGATAAATTGATGAAAGAAGACTGCTGCAAAATCTGTATTTTGAGGTTTCTTTTTGCAAGTGACTCTAGTTGACATCTTACTGCAGACATGTTAATTCTAGGACATGAATGAAAAGGTATGTGAATAAAGTTGTTGCATGGCACTTGGGGTCATTAATGATCACTGCTAACAAGCACAAACGATGTATAAATAGCATTGATACTGTTCACAGAATTATTGCAAGCTGCTAGTGATCTCATGATCACTATTCAATGATTCCCAGTGGGGAGGGGGGGGGGGGGGATGGTTCTCATGTATTTAAACAAATACAAGCTATAGGATTAAAACTTAAGACAATATGAGACAAATTAAAACATGCATGCATGCGAGAATGGATGCTTACCCCACCAGAAGACGGGTATAATCAGCTCTTATTCATCTGGTGGGATGTAAAGGACTGATCCCGATTGTTATCAATAAAACAATATGACACCAACTTTGTAGTTGGTGGAAATTACTCCTATCTTTTTGGAGGGGATATTAATCTTACTTGGTTTCCTAATGAGAGGTGGGGGGATTCAGTTTTTTCTAGTGCAATAAATACCTTTTTGAGATTTAATTTTTGAGGTAAATTTGATAGATTTACCTTTAGTGGGAGGAGATTATTCTTGGTCTAATGCTAGATCTTCTTCTAGCATAGATAGGTTTCTAGTTTCGCCTTCTTGGGAGGCCCATTTTTCTGGTTTGACGCAGAAAGTTTTGCCGAGATTGCGCGGCAATAATTTTCCCATTATGTTGGATTGTGGAGGTTTGCGAGTAGAAGAAGTTATTTTAAATTTGAGAACATGTGGCTAAAGGTCATGGGTTTTGGGGAAAAGGCAAGATGTTGGTGGAATTCGAATAATCTTTTCGGGCACTCCTAGTTTTGTTTTGGCTACCAACTTGAAAAGTCTTACGTTAGATTTGATGAGATGGAAGAAAGAGGAGTTTGGGTTGTTGGATATCAAGATTTCAGCGTCTTAAGGAGGAGTTGCAAACTTTGGAAGAAAATGAGGTGTAAGGGTTGTTTTCGGAAGAGGAAAGAACCAGAAAATTATGGGTGGTTTCTGATTTGGAAAACTTAGCACTAATGGAAGAGATATCATTCTGAGCCACAAAATTGAGGGTGTTGTGGCTGAAGGAAGGGGATAGGTGTACCAAATTTTTTCATCAAATGGCGAACACTCATAGAAGATATAATGCTTATTCAGTTTCTTCGTGACGGGGACAGGTTGATTAAGGATCAAGAAGATGTTAAGGCCCACATTGTGCATTATCAATCCAGTTGTTTTCAGAGAATTTATATTTTGACCAAAACTGGACAGCCTTGTTTTTAACTCATTAGAGCAGGTTGAACCAGTATGTTGGAAAGAGAGTTTGAAGAAGAAGAAGTTCTAGACGTGTAAAGGGTATGGACAAGGATAAGGCTCCGGGACTGGATGGATTCTCTTTGGCATTTTTTCAAAATTGTTGGGATGTTGTTAGAGATGATATAATGAAGGTGTTTCTGGATATTTAAAGACAACATGATGAAATATGACATCAGCAAACAAAGCAGCCACATTCAGGTATTTGTTTATAATATAAGCGAAGAAAGCAACCATATTCAAGTACAAAAAAAACATTTCATACGTCAAAAACAACAATACAAGACTAGCAATGCAAAATGTTGTTTATTATTTTCTATCATGATAATTGGGTACTAAAGAAAATTTATTACAAACACGTAACAAAGGTAATGACTGTGGGGTCAAATAGTTCATACCTGTTGAGATGGACGATGTGTAAGAAAAGAGCGTAAGTAGTACCGCTATCAAAACAGAAAAGAGCAAAGTGTATTTACCTTGATATAAACTAATTAAAAAGTACATATTAAAACAATAAAGAATAAAAAAAAAGGGGGCTGGAAGGTTGTTTGGCTGTGAAGAATGCACTATTTGTGCTGTAAAGAACTGAAAGGCTGTAAGAAATGAGTTTCAAAGGCCTGACTTGTTAATTTTTTATCGGAACCAGCCCAACTAAACTGACCCCCCCAACAAAAAGTTATAAATAACTGCAATAAAATAGATGCATGGCAATAAAAGATAGGTGTTGAACATGTGAGGTTTTTATTTCCATTAGGACTCTTTCTCTCTGTTGTGAAGAAAATTTGCACATAAATATAACACTAGCATACAAAACTGCATAACAGCTGAGTAATCATAATTTGCCCGTAACATCCACATAAGGCACTAACCATAATTCCAGCATCTACACACCAAATTGTCTACATGTATAATGAATAATGAATAAGAATGATGTTGAAGCATGGATCATGTAGTCTTCTAGCTAAATATTTCACAGATTTCACGATTCTATAAAGCTGTAGGTTCTTCTCCTAATTATGACAAAAGAGCTCTATCGTTTCAAATTTACACAGCATAGAAGATCATATGATAAAGCTAGCTTATGAGACACATGCACGAATAGAAAGTCAGTAATAAGCTGTGAGTACAAACATCAAGACTGGGAAATACATTTGATATGTTCTAAATGTATATGTTGGTCTCCCAAACTCATGAATCCAATCAATTCAAACTATTTTACGAACCACAAACCGACCACACCTTGAAGGGGTAAAATTTCATAACACAATTCCAAATTTAGCACATAACATTCTAAATTTAAAGGCGATGAATCTAAATGTAGGAGTCCCAGGGTTGAATTCGGAAGGGATCAGAACCTAATCAATGAAACGCAAGTATTTGTCGAAATTATGTATATACGTGGCTAAACAAAGACAATGAAAAATTGGGAAGAAGAAACCGGGCTCATGATCCAGAGATACACACACATAGAAGAGGCAATAATAGGCGAGAGATTTACCAAGGGGGAGAGGGAGAGACAGAGTATTGAGAAGAGAAATCATCAATAGGACCAGATTTGAAAGAGAGATTCACCTTTTAGGGGAGTTGAAAGTAATCAACGCCCTAGCCGTGAGTGGTGAGAACTGGCGGCAGTGAGGTTGAACGGGGCGGCAACTATCGGCAGTCTCGTGGACGTCGAAGGGCGGCGACGCAAGGTAACCTAGGACCGTCGACAGTGAGGCTGCAAGGTGAAGGGAAATCGCTAGTTGAGGGCTCGGGGAGTATAAATTGCGAAGCAATTAGAAGTGCAATCCATCGCATAAGCTCTTGTATTAGTTTTAGAAATTACTAATTCCTAAGACCTTTTTACACGAATGAAATCTCGTCGCCTGTGGTTGTTTTTCTCCACGACTTTTCACTCGACGCACGAAATCTCGTGCTATCTGGCAAAACTTATTGTGTCGAATGGGTTTTGTGCCATAATCCCACTATTTCCCACTAGCGGTAGTCATGGAGGAAAAAATCGTGGGAAAACAGAGTATTTCTTGTAGTGTATTATTTTTTAATATAATTTTTATTTTAAAATATGAAAAAATTAAATTGATTATTGTATTTTTTTAAAATTTAACAAATTTATAACAATTAAATAAGATAAATTAAAATGCTTTATCAATCCAAACAAGGGCTTAAACAAAAAATAAAAAAAAGTAGTACTTCAGTATATCGATGCAATTTTCGATCACCATGATTTGACAAATAAGCCACCATTGTCGCGAAGTGTATATATATATACAAAAAATCTTCGCAACTTCTTAACACTCTATACTTTATATTATTTTTAATTTTTATAATTTTTTTCTTTTATTAAATATTTATTATATAAATAATAGATAGAAAATTTGAAATAATTTAAAAAAAATAAACTCAAAAAAAATTTAAAAAAAAATTAAAAAAATTAAAAAAAAGTAGAGTGTAGAATGTGGTAGAAGTTGTGTGGCAATGCTCATATACATATATATATATATATATATGTATGTATATATTTCCTAACCAGATCTGTATCGACTTTTGGTTCAAGATTTTCTGGTTAAAAAGATAGAAAACAAAAGAAATATATATAAGAACTAGGAAATAATTACTTGTCGTCTTATATATATCAACTGGTCGGGAGCTGCCGCATGCATTTAATGACCAAGATGATACACACGATCTTTTGACTACTTTTTACATAATTATATTTTGAAATAACATTATTTTAATCAAATAAAATTATTTTTATAAAAATATTAATCAATTAAAATATAATTGTATAAAAATTTATAAAAAAGAGTTATGCGTCAATCGTTTTCCTCTCTCGATATCCTTAATTTTTATGTTAATAACCAGTGTTACTTGCCAATGATCACTGACTGAGTTATGATTTAGGAGTTAGGGGCGCTACCATATGCGAGATGGGGGGACCCTTTCCCACAACATGCGGGAGGAGGGGTTTTCAACCCTCCCGGATGTCGAGGGTGGGGTCAAAAATATCATTTGCCCCCTGTCTAGGTCAATCTATTGAGTCTAAAAAATTATTTTTTGATCCAAAAATAATTTTTTGGACCCAAATTATAATATAATTAAAATTTATAAAAACAAAAAGAATTTAAACTAATTAAAGTTATATTTTGGATTGTCTTGGTTTCTTATGCTAACCTTTATATAGGAGGCAAAGCCAATACAATAATCATACTTAAACAATGTGAGACTTAGTAGTCGTAGACTAACTTTTATATAGGAGGCTAAAGTAATACAATAGACATACATAAGTAATGTGAGACTTACTATTAACTCTTACATTACTTAAGAATAACTATTGTATTACCATAACCTCCTATATAAAGGTTGGCCTAGGAGACAAAGACAATCTAATAACTTGAATACAATTTCAAGTCTTTAATAAATTATATATATTTATATACAATATATTTATTTATATATAAATATATATATAAATATTCAAATATTTTTTTATGTATGTGGAGCGGAGTGGGGGGCGGGACAGGACCACGTTGGGGTCATCTCGCCCCCCCAGGCTAGTCCTTCTCCCTATAGGGTGGGGGTGGGCCGGACGGGGCCAGGGTAGCTGGGTACAGGTCCCCACTGTGCACCCTTATTTAGGACCAACCATTTTTCCTATGAATATTGAATTTACCACTCATATTTATCAGGTTTTTTTAATTGTCCTTATGGTTTAAGCAGAGCCTTTCATCTCTTGTAATATATATACACACACATACATATATATATATATATATATCGATTTTGTTAGCTAATTATCCTTAGTCAGAGCTTTAATGTTTAAGTCATATTAAAGGTCATTTTGTTAATTTTTAGCATATCATTTTATAGAAAGCAAACTATCAAAAGAAATGTGCCGAGAAAAAGGCATAAAAAGAAATATAACAGCTATAAATGATCAACTAATTAAAGTTAACGATCGATAAGTCCAACATATCAACTGCAATATATACTAATTAATCAACTGCTGCCCCTTGAAGAAGGAAACCAATTAACTACTTTTAACATATTCTATGTCTACTCTCCCTTTTTGACACAATTAACCAAGGATATACAACCAAGGGGGGTACGTATAATTGAAAGCCGGGAGCCTGCATTGATCCACTGATTAATTAATTATGCCCATAATTAACCAACGTTGATGCATTTCCCGAAACCCTAAGAAAATGACCACTAGCCAACATGTTGGATAACCCTCTATATGTATGACATGATAAAATGAGGCTGACTTCAAGCCAGCTTGAATGAAAGATAACATCTAGCTAGTTATGAATGCAACTAGACCGTTGAATTATGTTACTAGCCCTTATTTATGGTGGAGAAAAACCGTGCTTATAATGAGATTGTTTTGTTAGCATATATAAAACTAGAGTGCAATACTATAAAACTCAAAACTACAGCATTGTTAGTATTTTTAGTATTGTTAAATTTGGTTTCAAAACAATGGGTAAGGTTTCTTATTTGGTTTGGGTTGATAGATCAGATTTATCTAGCTATGAAGATAACGACAATGGGTAAGGTTTGTTATGTCGTTAAGTTGATAGATAAGATTTATCTATAAGGAGAAAAACTTACCCTCTTAGGTTTCTCTAGGTAAGGGTCTGGACTCCTATCTTCGTACAAGTTTTATCAAGGTGTTGTTATTTGGTTACACGAAGGTTTGGATTCTATTCTGAGGGGAAATTTCACAATGGATGCTGAATTGAATGATTTGTATGACAAACTATCGTTAGTGGTGCAGGAAGAGGAGGAATTACAGGTTGATTCCAGACTGATCGAGGATGTTCTTTTGAAGGGTACCAAATGTATGATCATGAAACTTTTGACAACTAAACACTACAACAAGGAGGCTTTCAAGAATACGATGCATAAGATTTGGAGGCATGTAAAATCCATCAAATTTCGTGATCTTGTTGTTGTGCTGGTATTGGTGGAATTTGAGGATGATAGAGATAAAGCGAGAGTGCTGCGGGAGAGTCCATGGTCTTTTGATAAGCAACTTGTGTTGCTTAAAAAATTCGATGGATGTTAACAAGTTCACCAAGTGCGTATGACAGAGGCCTCTTACTGGGTAAGGATTTTTGTTTTATCTCTTCCTCTTATGGCAAGAAATCAATATGTGGGAAATTTGATTGTAAGTGCTTTGGGTATAGTTGAGGAAGTTGATGTGGAACTTGAAGAGCTGGAATGGGGAGAGTTTATGCGTGTTCGTGTATGTATGAATGTGACGAAGCCATTGATATGCAGAAAGAAAATTAATGTGGGATTGGATTTTCCATGTTGGATTCGTTTTCAATATGAAAAATCACCAGATTTATGCTATTGTTGTAGCTATTTAGGGCATGGACATCGGGAGTGTGATCGATAGCAGCAAAACCAATATGTGTACGAAGTTGATGGATTTCCCTATGGTTCTTGGTTGCGAGGTGGTTAGAAATTTATGCAATGATAAGTTTATTGTAATTAATGTTCGGACGCATTAACATTCGAACGTAAATATGATACGTTCGAACGATAATCAACGAACGTCAAATTCTCTCATTCAAACGCCAATCGGTTGGGTTAACGTCCGAATGTAAATATGATACGTTCGAATGATATTTAACGGACGTCAAATTCTCTCATTTGAACGCCAATCGGTCGGGTATAACGTCCGAATGTTTGATTTTACGTCCGAACGTGACTTTCTGTGACAGTTCATAACCGTCACAAAAAAAGAACGTTCGAACGTTGTACCGAACGGAACACTTCCAACAGTCACTAAATATATTTTTTGTGATGGTTGAACAGTAAACCGTTACCAAATTTTTTCTGTAACGCACTTTAGGTGACGGTCGTGGTGACAGTTCCAAACCGTCACCAAATATGTTTAGTGACGGTTTGCCATTTTTTTGTGACAGTTTCCTCTGTCACAAAAGACACATTCTGTTGTAGTGTACTATTAACATTTATCTCAAATATTCTTTGAAGCAGACAAGTAATAATGTTATTGCGATGATCATATTACTGGAGTTGATGTCATTGAAGCTACTTAAAGTGTATTATTAAGTATATCAAGGAAAAAGTATGTTTTTCAAAGGAGCTCCCTAAATCATGTACTTCACAATTAACATATTTTCTGCTCAAACGAACCGATCGATAACAAACAAAAATTTTCAACAACTGCATAACAAATTAAATTAAGATGAGGACTACGTATTATATATAATATATGGCAATTTTCACATATAGGAGGAAAAGTCCTAATTCAATTACCCTTGAAAGATTCTTGTTACGATCAATAACAAATTCATTATATGGAAGATGAGGCCTCATAATTGTGGTTGGTTGTTTTGACATGAGTAATGCTAGATACAGTTTTAGAATATTATGTAAGCTCTGTGTACTTCATTTAGAAAAAAGTGAGATCTACTATTAAAAAATAATTTCTTTATGTGGATCTCAAATTTACCCACTTTTCAAAAGAAAAAATGCGCGAGGCTTCACACCCAAAACTACAAATATCATACATTTGTCACTTTGTGAGGAAATTGCCATGATAGCGGTCAATACATTAATCAGTTGCTAATTATTATAAGTAAGCTGGTGTCAATATTAAACACGCATGCTTAAATGGTGTCACCAATTTACTAATAATTATTATACACATATGCAAATTATTGTACTAAATGTAAGTCCTTTATTAAAGAAAAGGAAACTTCCCTTCCACATAGGCCTGCAATCCAACCACCATTTTTTTTGGTTATGGGCCCGACCCGACCCGACCAATAACTTTTGAAGAAGCACACAAACCCGGTCTAAGCCGACCTGTTCGGGTCGGGTCGGGTCGGGCTGATCGGGTCGAACCATCTCTCTATATCGCTCTCTCTCTCTCTCTTTTTTTTTTTTTTAATCTATCAGAATTACGCTAAATACCCGTTAGAATAAGAAGTAGAAGAACAAGCAAAAACCATATCTATCATGCATCTTTCCACCTTATGTCTGAAACTTCTCTTTTTTTTTCCTTTGTTCCTTTTTATTTTTTTTATTTTTTTTTCTCGTTGTTTTGTGATATCTTTTCTTTGGAGGTAATCTATGGGTAACAAAATCGACTACGACGATGATCTTGAAATGACCAAGATGCGTCTTGAAGAACTAGGCTTGCTTATCAAGAGCAAGAAAAGCGATGGAGTGGTGATCGTAGATGCATCCATGAAGGACACCCAACTGAATAAACCATTTTGACGGCAAAAAGAAACAAAAAAATCCATCAATCCAGCAACACTTGAAAAGAGAGACGAACCGAGTGAGAGTGTGTAGATATGGGGCAGATGGAGAAGAACCAAGTGAGAGTGTGCAGATCTGGACATGCAACGATGGCGAATGGAGAGGGCTGACGAGTCTTTGCTACCGGGTGTGTACAGAGCGGTGGTTGCCTTCCTCTGGCACGAATGGAGAAGATGACTTAATGAAGAGAAGCTTCGGGATGATGAAGATAGAGAGCTGATATTGTGTTTTACTTTGGGCGGCTAGGGTTGGAGATCTGAAATAGTTTTATATACGGATGGGTTCAACTTCAAGATATAAACCCGTTAACTAGTCGGGATGCAAACCGATAAAATAATAACCCGTCAAATTCGGGTCGGGTCGGGCCACTTTAAACGTCCATCGGGTTTACAGATTATTTGCACAAGGCTACAGTTCCACATACAATATATGATATTAATATTCTCTAGCTAGCTAGTATATGCCAACCTCATGACCTGTATACATTGAATATGCTATACTATATATATATATATATATATATATATAAATATATATATATTTTTAAGAAACTGGAGATCAGGTCTCCTTATTATTAATATGCTATACTATAGGAGAAATGATAGTTGCAGTCGTGAGTGTACAAGCGTCATGCAATCACTTTAAAAAAAAGTAAATAAATATGGAACCCACAAGAAAAAATAATAACTTTTAATAGTGGACCTCATTATTTTTCAAAGTGATTGCATATCGGTTTATAAGCACTCCATGACTGCATGTAGTATTACTCATACTATATACTACTCTTCTTTTTCATCGAAAAGGATGATGCTTAGGAATCTCAGGACCAAATCTCATGTAAAGAGGAAGCTATACAACTGTATTGCATTGGCTTAGCCAAATGCTAGTGAAATGTAAATATTGATGAAGATGTCTAAAAAATACTCTACATTGACTTAGCCATAGATCAATTAATTAAGATATGGACCTAGCCATAAATCCATGGACTTTTGCTAGAGTTGTTCAACAAATATGTAAGAAAATGACTAATTTTGCTCTTGGCAAATTATTTTTAATTGTTAATTTCTCAAAAATAATAAAAAATAATAATTTAGCCAACCTCATACCTAATTCAATGTGGGATGAAATTGATTGAGGTTAGCTAAAGCCACTTGAATGTCATTCTTAACTCAAATTTATGTACATGATCATATATGCACAAACCAATGTTAATGCTCTCAAGTCAGTTATGCATGGCCGCAAGGGTTACCTGCACAAGGATGAACGTGATCGATGTGCCTAATCCATTTCCCTTTTCACAACTACGGCCGACCAGTTAAAGACGTTGTAGAACTTCGACATACATTAATGAGGAGATGATCAGGAGGAGAAACAATACTGCATGTTTGCACTTTGCATGATGTGTTTGAGAGAACTGTCTTGAACCTAGCATGATTGCTTTGGTGTGGTGGCAGCCCGGCCATATGCATGTGGTGTTGCTTTCCCATACTAATTCATATAAACTCCGTACATATGGACATTAAGGAAACAGACAACTCATGTAAATTGTATCATTCAATATATACAAATATATATTTTAATATTAATATTGCTGCTTATGTTTGGATAGGAAAAAGTCTAGGTCCGACACATGACACAGTGCCAAACAGTAGTAAATGATAATTTAATGTAGAGCTTAATTGTGATATTATGTATTTTAGTGTATTTTAATTGAAGGATTATTTTAAATAATTTAAATATTAGTTCTCTTTCTTTTAAATTTATTAGATTTCTTGTTGGTTTATTTTTATGACTTTTAAGTTGTGAAATTTATAATTAATGATGTGCTTTTTTGGTATTAATTACTGTTTTGCATGTAAATTACTCATTACTTTAAATTAGTTTAATGTTAGATTTTAAAATTATTGTATTCTTGGATTTTTATTATTGTTTTATTTTAGCTAGTCATTGCGTTTTAATTATTTTATTCAACTTACTATTTTGAAAATTTTTTCGTTTGATCAATTTTATGACCCAAGTTATAAAGATTAGACCTCACTTCTTTTCCTCACTTTTTCTTTTTCCCCTTTTTCTTCCTCCTCTTATCTTTTTCCTTATTTTCTTTTTTTCTCCTTCTTTCAACTGCTTTTCTTCCTCCCGTGCGCGACGACCCCTCCCCTCTCCCCAGTCCGTTTCTTGTCCACCCAGTGCGCCGTCGTGCTCTGTCCGTGGCCTCCGCCGCCCCTAACATTTTCTTCCCCTCCGGCCAGTGACAATTCCCTTGCATTTTCAGCTCATCCCTCGTCGCAGTTAGCCTCCACGCACGGCTTCAAGCCGTGCGGTCCTTGTGTTCCAGCGCCGCCGTCGCGCCACCTTTAGCCACCATCTTTTCACCACAGCACCGGCGGCCTCCCAGGTACCTAACCCACCCTTCCTCGGCCCCGATCCACCACCCTTGAAGCCCCTCCATCCCCATTTCCGATTTGGGTGTTTGGCCTTCAATTGCCGCCCACGCCGCCACCCACAGCCAACCACCACCACTATTAGCTTCACCAACACCTCTAAGTCCTTCTCTAGCCATCCCATGTCTTCATTCGTCTCTATTCAAAAGTTGAATTTTTGAGACCCACGGCCCTTGTCCATTTTGCACTGTTACGTTGTTGTGCCGCCACCTCTTGCACCTCCTTGATCCTTCAAAAATTATATTTTAGCACTGTAAGTAATTTTTCAAAGAATTTCTTGAGATTTAAATATATTTTTGCACTAATGAATCTTCTGCAGTCTGGTTGGTTGTGCCGGACATTAAGTCCGAGAAGTATAGGGGTCGATTGGATGTGAGGATGTGTTGTTTATTTAATTGAATTATTGTTGTGTGCATTTATGTTGTGTTTGGCATCAAGACGTTTATTGCATCATTTCATGTATGCTCATGTGGTGTGAATGAAAACTAGGTTTTTATGTGAGAAATGATTTTGGGTATGTTTGAAATGAATGGATTGTACAGTTTGAGAGAGAGAGGATAAAGAGACTGTAGAGATGGTGGTAAGCAGGGATGGTGGTAAGCAGAGACGATGGTAGAGTCCCGCTTGTTATTCCTGCCTACGGTGCACGAGGTAGGGATGGTGGTAAGCAGGGATAGTGGTAGAGTCCCGTCTGTGATTCCCACCTACAGTGCTCAGGTTGGTACCCCTTGTGTGGAAAGGAACTGTAAGGATGGTGATAAGCAGGGATGGTGGTAGAGTCCTACCTATGATTCTCATCTACGGTGCACACGGTAGAGAAAGTGGTAAGCAGGAATGGTGGTAGTCCCGCCTGCGATTCCCTCCTAAAGCGTGAGCGGTAGGGATGGTGGTAGTGTCTCGCCTGTGATTCCAGCCTACAGTGTCCGATAAATGTTTATGTTGTCGGTTTATGATTTAATGATTACAAGCACCATTTTCTGGAAAAAGTGGTTGGTTTATGTTTGGGCCATTTTCTGGGAAAATGGCGGATATTATTCATGATGTATTTTGGGTTAAATGGAAATTTTGGCGTGTATTAGAAAATAATCATTTTGGGAGAAAATGAGATTTTTGGGTCACATTCGTGTTTCGTCATGTGCACACATGTTTGTTGGTTACATTAATGCATTTTTATCTCTTGGGTTGCTTGGTTGACCACTTGCTAGGATTCATAATCTCACGGTATTCAATACCTTTTGGTACCGTAGATTTGATGCAGATGAGGACGAAGAGCCTAAGGATTCGACTCCGTCGGAGAAGTGACTTGGGATCACTTGCTCGTGTATTGGGATTTGTCTCCCACTTTTTAGCCATGTATTTTGTTTGTATTATATTTATATTGGATAACTATAAAACTTTTTATAGGCAATTTATTTTGGATATCTATATTTAAATTTCTGGTATTTAGTTTGTTAACTTTTGATTAACCACTACGAATTTTGTTGTGCACTTTTTACCTGTTGCACACACTTGAGCACTTATTTTTGGAAAGCGTGGCCCGTGTAATCATCATCCCGACATCACGATTCCTGCATTTCCATATATGGGAGTTGGGGTGTTACATTAATTATTATACATAAGTCGGTGTGTTAACACACTACTTATAGTAATACCCATTATAATTAAAAAAATTTAAAACACTAATAATTCTTAAACATAATTGATTTGAAAAGCTCCTACATCAAGACTAGTGTGTTAGTTGTGCAAAAAATAAGACTTCTAAATAAATTTTTTCCTATATGTATAGTCCATCGATATACCCAAATTAATTCCTTTCCATTTATTTAATTTAACACCACCTGTATATATGTAGCAATTGAAGTCATCTCTATTCTTATTATTGAATCAAAATTCTCTCGAGATCTCAAGATTAATACTTTGATATCATGCAAGAAATTGGTCATGACGATTTCAATCAATTATACAGTCGACTACATATATATAGGCTTGTATTGCCATTCTTATTTATATTTAATATTTATCTCAAATATAAATATTCATCTCAAATATTCATGTTTAAAAAATAAAAAAATATTAATATACTAATAGTTACTTCTTTAATTAATAAATAAATAAATACATGAACAATAAAAAAAAATGAGCGATCATACTAGCTCACTTTTTTAATCAATAAATAAATACATAAATAAATAAAATAAATAAATAAAGATGAACAAACATACTAGCATTATCTTACCTTATTATCGTTAGTCTAACAAAAATGCTATGTGTCCTTATAAATTATCTCAATAGTGGGTCCCGGCTCACTTTTTATTTGGTGTAATTTTTTTATTTAATGATTAAAAAATAATTTTTTTAATAATATTGTAAATTTTATTTTAAAATAATATATAAATATATAAGAAAGAAAAAGAATAAAATTACTTTGCCTTACCATTTTAATCGTTTTGATGGTTGGTTAAATTTTTTTTAATATTTAAATATATTTAAAAAATATAAAAAAAAAATCAGTAGACGGTACCCCAGTAGTAAAAGTGGAGAGTAATAGCCCACTAAAAAAAAAAGCCAAGCCTTCTCGGAAGCTAGCACCGTGGCACGACTTTACTCTACTTAGCTCACCGAATACGTCACCAGCTCAGCCCAACTCCTTATGCTCATTGTATATAAGTAGTAGTACTGGTCTCGACATCTCTCCCAAATCATCTCTCTCTCTCTCTCTCTCTCTCTCGTCACTTTTCTGCTTTCTACGTGTGATAAAAGAAATGGCGAAATCACCAGAGGAAGAGCATCCGGAGAAGGCTTTTGGATGGGCAGCTAGAGATTCTTCAGGCCTCCTCTCGCCTTTCAAATTCTCCAGGAGGTCCCGATCTTTCTCTTAATTTTATATATCTGCATGTCCTTCAAATCTTGCTTGATTCGTTTTCCTTTCCCCTAAATTTTGATGCTCCACAACTACAAAGAACTAGAAGAGGAAATATTTATAGATTGTTATGCCATATAAACTTTCATTTTACTTTTTTTTTTTCCCTTTCTTTCTTGGTGTCTCCTTTTTAAAAGGAGAAGGTAGTATGTGCGAGTGTTTGATAACATCTATAATTTTTTTAGCTAGTTATTTTATTCTTTAGTCATGTTAATTTTTATAATGAAAATAAACTTATTTAAACTTAAAAAGATTTAAGATGTCGTATCAGCTAGCTAGAAAATATAAAGTTGAAAAGATTTAAGATGGAATGAGACGAGCTGAGTTGAGATTAAAGTTAAAAAGTTGAATAAAATATTATTAGAATATATTTTTTAATATTATTGTTGTTTTGAGATTTGAAAAAGTTGAATTGTTTATTTTATTTTGTTTTACGTGGAGATTTGAAAAAGTTATAATAATGAGGTGAGGTGAGATTAGATGAGATGAGATATTTTTGAAAAATAAACAAGGCCTTAAAGTCCGAAAGGTATTTGACTATAGGATTCATTACTTTATTAATTTAGTTAAGACGTTGAATATTTCTGAATATTCTTTTTTTTATCACACATAAATTAATGGTTTGTGATGGTGTTTGCAGGGCAACCGGAGAGAAGGACATAAGATTCAAAGTTCTTTATTGCGGAGTATGCCACTCGGACCTTCACATGGCCAAGAGCGAATGGGAGGGCTTTTCCATCTACCCACTAGTTCCTGGGTATATATCATGTTTCTCATCATTGACTACAACTTTGTACTTTTTCAGCCATCTATTATATTTTCCTCAGCTATAATTTCTTGTGTAAAGAGATTTAGAAGCCATGGCGTCGGAACTTGTTTTTGCAGGCACGAAATTGTCGGGGTAGTAACAGAAGTGGGGAGCAAGGTGAACAAAGTAAAAGTGGGAGATAAAGTAGGAGTGGGATGCCTTGTTGGTGCATGTCACTCCTGTGATGACTGTAATAGTGATCTTGAGTCTTACTGCACCAAAATGATACTAACCTACAGTACCATTTACCACGATGGAACAGTAACATATGGAGGCTACTCAGACACAATGATAGCTGATGAGCGCTACGTTGTTCGGTTCCCGGAAAATCTACCACTTGACGCTGGTGCTCCACTGCTGTGTGCAGGAATCACAGTTTATAGTCCCTTGAAATATTATGGTCTTGCCGAGGCAGGTAAGCATATTGGGGTTGTTGGCTTAGGTGGGCTCGGTCATGTTGCTGTTAAATTTGCCAAGGCTTTCGGAGCAAAAGTGACAGTAATTAGTACCTCCCCTAGCAAGAAGGATGAAGCTTTGGAACATCTTGGTGCTGACTCATTTTTAGTTAGCCGTGACCAAGAAGAAATGCAGGTGAATGTTATATAGCGTTTAACTTATTCTTTACTTTGCAATATATATTCTGTTTTTTATGCTCTTCATATACGATTTTGGAAAAAGACGCTCTTGAGTTTGAACAGATCCCCTCAAGTTCGTGTTTGAACTTGCGGGTCTCAAATATAAAAGAGAAAAACATATAAAGTATCTCTTAAAGCATTTGTTACTGTCTACATAGATGTTTTAGGCAATGATCAATAAATATTGTAAACTCGCTTCTTGTGTCCATCGTTCTCCGACTTGAGAGGATCTTGATCTATATACTTTTAGTCTAACCTACAGAACCTGACATGAGGCACATTAAATTTGTGTAGGCTGCACAAGGGACATTGCATGGTATAATTGACACAACATCTGCTGTGCATTCCCTTTTACCTTTAATTGGTCTATTGAAGACCCACGGAAAGCTTGTTATGGTAGGTGCACCAGAGAAGCCACTTGAACTGCCTGTCTTTCCTCTGCTTCTAGGTATAACTTCAGCATAATATCTTTCCTAGCCTGCTTTATATGTTGGTATCACTTTTTGGTCATTTAATTACAAAATATAAATTTCATTAGATTTGTATATAAATAACAGGAAGGAAGATGGTTGCGGGGAGTGCCACCGGAGGAATGAAGGAGACGCAAGAGATGCTGGACTTTGCGGCAAAACACAACATCACGGCAGACGTTGAAGTTATTCCAATGGAGTATGTGAACACTGCATTCGAACGTCTTGTCAAGGGTGATGTTAGATACCGATTTGTCATTGACATTGGGAACACCTTGGCTGCTACGAAGCCTTGAAAACTAGCTCGGTGTCCATAGTTTCTTGTACTGTTCCAGTAATTTGTTTTATCTCTACATGAACCTGCTAGCTCTTTGCTGATCTATTGTCGTTTTCTTGAATAAAAAGGTTTGAGTTTTTATCTAAATTAAATATTTTTGAGGGGTTTAATCCTATATATTGTTTCACACGTTCTTGCTAAATATAGTCCATGATTGAGAATGATCTTCCTCCATCCAACTAATCTTTGAGCCGAATTGATCAAATCATTTCTCCGACGTTAGGATGATCTTCTTCGACTAGGAATTTAAGATGTCTTCCTCGCTTATACTAAAATTGTGCTGATCTTCCGTATGAAAATACTCCATTAATATCATTAATTCAGAATTTGAACGCACACCTTTCGATCTTTCTGACGCAAAGTTAGTTATGATTATCAAACACCCAAATGCGTGGAATTCCTCCATATCACCATCATCCACTTATGTATGAAGTGTTACCATATATATATATATATATATATATATATATATATATATATATATATATATTATCTTCCTTATACTTAAAAGCACCTATAACGTGATCAATAATGAATAGTGACAGTGAACAGTAATGAATGGTTTCGTGCGTATAAATGCCACTGTATTTCTCTATGAGCCGAGAATGGGTTCGTGCGTGTGAATGCCAGTGTGCGACGGAAAGGGAAGGGAGGTTTGTGGTGGCTGGGTCTGCGAGAGGAGGTCGCCAGTGTGAGGTGGTGGAGGTGCGGCGGTCTGAGTGGCCGCGTATGGCTGCGCAATTGGACAGAAACGGTTGGGTTACCGTAGGGGAGAGAAAAGGCTGCGCGTGGAGAAGATCGATGGTAGCTGGGATGGTCGCTGGCATGAGGGGGCCTCACCGGTGGTGGCAGTGAGGCTGGTTGGTTGCGTACGGTGGTGCAACTAGTGAGAAATGGAAACAATCCATTTCGGTTGGGTTACAGCAGGGGAGAGAGAGGGCTACGTGTGGGGGAGATCGGTGATGGCTGGGTTGGTCGCCGGCGTGAAGGGGACTTGCCAGTGGTGGCGATGAGGCTTGCCAGTGCCGGGCTGGGCTGAAGGAGGATGAGGCGTGGGGGAAGAATCGGGCCAGATGAGAGAGAAAGAAAGTGAGGAAAAAAAAAATATTTATCACTATTATATATAAATAAAAAAATAAAATCACTATAATATTTATCAATATTATATATAAAATAAAATAAAATTATTAAAATATTTATCACTATTATGTAAAAAGTAGATTCTTTAAAGTGGATCTCAAATATACCATTTTTTTTTAAAGATATGGTACAGATTTTACACACTCTAAAATTATATAAATAATTTCTTTTATTAAAATTTAGAGATACAATTATAAGAATGTAATATTTATCACTATAATAAATAATTTCTCTTGTTAAAACATTGATTTAAACTAATTTAAAATTTAAACAATTTCAATATAAATAACATATCATACATAAACTATCAAATTTAATTTATAAAATACTAATATTTCATCATTAAATAAATGATGAAATTTTATTAAATATTTTTAAGAAATTAATCTCAACGCTTCATTTTAAGTCCTTAGATTTGATCTAACAATAGAAATTTAAACACTGATTTAAACTAATTTAAATTTTAAATAATTTATGTAGAAATAGCATATCATACATAAACTATCAGATTTAATTTATAAAATACTAATCTTTCATCATTAAATAAATGATGAAATTTTATTAAATATTTTTAAGAAATTAAAACCATATAAATAATTAGAGTTTTAACATAATTTAAATATGATAATATTCTTAATTAACTAAATTTGGCAAATGTGCGTGGAGAAGGAGAGAGAGGGAGAAAGTTGGTTTTGGGGTTTTAAATTCCAACCCTTAATCTTCAATCTTCAGATTTAATCTAACAGTAGAAGTTTAAATATTGATTTAAACTAACATAAAATAAATAATTAAAATATAAATATTATATCATACACTTAAAATTAGTTTTAATTTATAAAATACTAATTTTTCATCATTAAATAAGAGTTAAAGTTTTACTGAACATTTTTAAAAGAATAATATTATATCATACACTTAAAATCAACTTTAATTTATAAAATACTAATTTTTTATCATTAAATAAATGATGAAGTTTTACTGAATATTTTTAAAAGAAAAAAACTATCTAATTAATTTAAATTTTTACTATAATTTAAATTTCATAATAAATGATAAAAATATTTAACTGTTATATATTAGACTATTTTAATATTTAAATTTTTACCACTACTAGTATATATAAGCGAGAATAAGCTGGCAAAAATTGTCACATTTCTTTTCGATTTTATCCTCTATTTTCTATTCATTTTCCCGCCATGTCCTTCACGGCAGACGTTGAAGTTATCCCAATGGAGTATGTGAACACTGCATTCGAACGTCTTGTCAAGGTGATGTTAGATACCGATTTGTCATTGACATTGGCTCTACGAAGCCTTGAAAACAAGCTCGGTGTCAATAGTTTCTTGTACTGTTCCAGTAATTTGTTTTATCTGCTAGCTCTTTGCTGATCTATTGTCATTTTCTTTGAATACAAAGGTTTGAGTTTTTATCTAAATGAAATATTTTTGAGGGGTTTAATCCTATATATTTTTTCACACGTTCTTGCTAAATATAGTCCTTGATCGAGAATGATCTTCCTCCATCCAACTAATCTTTGAGCCGAATTGATGAAATCATTTCTTCGACGTTAGGATGATCTTCTTCGACTAGGAATTTAAGATCATGTCTTCCTCGTTTATACTAAAATTGTGCTGATCTTTCGTATGAAAATACTCCATTAATATCATTAATTCAGAATTTGAACGCACACATTTCGATCTTTCTGTCGCAAAGTTAGTTAAGATTATCAAACACCCAAATGCATGGAATTCCTCCATATCACCGCCATCATCCACTTATGTATGAAGTATTACTATATATATATATTATATATATATAATATATATCTATGAATATTATATATTATATATATATAAGTGTGAATAAGCTGGCAGGAGTTGTCACATTTCTTTTCGATTTTGCCTTCCATTGTTTATTCATTTTTCCGCCATGTCCTTCACTTCTCTTACATTTTGCTTTCCACTTCTTATTTTTGTTATCACCACTTGGACCACCGCTTGCACCAAATGCTTTAAACTTTCCCACTACAACAAAATCCGATCCTGAGTTTTCTGAAAAGGATTGTTGTGGCAAAAAGCTAGCGGGTCCTTTGTGGGTAATAGTCTTTTCACACACAATGTTTTGGTTGGGAGTTCGTGGCATTAAAATGGTAATAACAAGTATTTTTTTCCACCAAAACGCCAACTCGTAGGAAAAGATAAGTTTTTATGAAAAAACTATTTATGGGAAAATAAGTTTGAACTCGTCCGAAATAAACAAAAATTTGTGCCAATCTCGTGAGTAATACTTTTATTTGCCACCAAAGGTGTTGTGGTTAATAGTTTAACCCACAAGAACGTTTTGGTGGAAATTGCTACTTTCCCAAGAATACCCCTTCAAGAATGGGGCTGCACCTTTTTCTCACAAAAACCACTTCGCAGGTAATGTTCATTTCCATGACGAAAGCTTATGGAAAATAATGTATGGTGTTGTGAAATTAAGAATTCTCCACCAACATCATGTCCTGAGAAATAGTTTTTAGTCACAACAAACTACCAGAACAAATACTTGTAATTAAGAAATCCTCACCAACATCATTTCTTGAGAAAATGTTTTTCCTCACAAAAAGCTACAATGAAAAAAAACTACCAGTACTGTTCGTAAGGTCTTGAAATTTACGCCTATCTACAAATATACATATTTGCCCACTGTCTTTAGGCATCCGGCCAATTGGTTACTATATAATCAGCACTAAAATATATATGTAACCACTAAAATATATATCTGGAACAAAGTGTTCACCAATTGTCTTGAGCAACAGGATTTACACAATCCACCAAAATATCCATAAAAAGTCCAAAATCAGTGTAAGAAAGATGCCTAAGCATCTTGCTAAGTCTCTTTATGAGATTTACTATTCGACTCCAACTCAGAGACCCGAATGTTCATTGTTTTCTCATACTTAGAAAAGCCCATCTCCTCATTACATCCATATCACATAGAATCAGGTCTAGATAAGTCTTGTAAACACTACAAGAAAAAGCCGTTTATGCGGCCAAAGAAAATTGTGGCGAGCTGGTGTTGGACGACATAAGGCCTTTTTAACTGTAGCGGTGTTTTTCTTGTGGAGAGCGTGTAAACCACCGCTAAAAAGACTATTTGCGGAGACAATATGTCGCCCCAAATATAATCCTAGATAATATAACACTTATGGGTCTTTGACGGCGACGTTTTCGCTGTATCTGCGGCAATTTTGAAGCGCTGCAAAATGTGAGATTAAAATCCCGCAAAGTGCAACGCGCGTCCCCTTCTTTCTTTTTCCCCCTTCTTTCTTTACCTCTCCCGCTTCTTTCTTTTTGCCCAAATCGAGACTCCCTCTCTATCGTTTGAGTTTGCTACTGCCTTCCCAAGCCGTGCCTGCTGCAGTGCCGTCGCCACCTCGCCGAGGAGATGAGTCTCTCCATCCTCCGTCTGTTTCTTTCTCTATCTTTGTCTATGTGTGTGTGCGCCTCTCTCCCTGTCGGTTTCTCTCACTCTCTATTTCGCCCTAATTTTCTCTCTCTCAGTTTCATCGTCGTATGTGGGAGATCTCAGTCGGATCGTGGACGAGGGGGGCTGCTGTTCAATGAATGGGTCTGTACGTGTTTTTCAAATTTTTCCCCTCCCGTTTTAGGTATGTATTGCAAGCATTTCATCTGAGCATAGTGTTATTCTTCATCTATGTTTGTTTTCATTTTGTAGATTTGCAATCCTGTGAACATTCCTCTATTCTGTTGTTTCAATTATTAGTTGGCTATTTTTTGTTTCAGATTAAATGCTTGCAGGGAAGGTTGATGATGTCGAGAGCTTTTAGTATATTTAGGTCCATGCCTTTTCTTTTCCCAAATAGTTGGCTATTTTTTTTCCTATGTGTTTCTGAATTCCTCATGGTTGTTTGTAGTTGTATCATGATTGACCCTTTTATGGAGGGCTTTTTTTTTTTTCTTTTTTTTTTCATGCAAGTAAAATATGGGTCGGAAATATGTTTTCAAGTGATCTTCAAAACTCTCAGTCTCTAGCCTTTCTTGCTTGGCCGGCGATATAGTTTACTTGTTCTCTTGTTGCTAGATTTACTTGTTCAAAAATTGCTAGCTATAGTGATCTTCAAAAATTGCTACATTTACTTGTTCTCTTATTGAACTACTGATTTCTACCTATCTGTTTTACCGGTCAAAAATTTTTTTTTTTATTGAAATTTTTACTAGCTAGGTATTTGGATGCTCATAGTATCTCAATGAGTTGAATACATGTCATTCATACTCTTTCTGGTTCTGATTGCCGTAAAACCAGATTCTAATAGCTCTCTTTAGATGTTTTCTAGTAGCTCTCTTTCTAATAGCACATAATTCTAATAGCTCTCTTTCTGATCATGGATCATACTTGGTAGCTAGGTTGACTTGCTAGCTACCAGCTCCACTTATCTCCAAATGGTCTAGGATTTATAAGTCTCTGAAAAGGTCATTTAGGGTCACTGACTCGAGCCATTAAGGCTGCTGCCTCATGTGTTAGTATTTGAGGCATGTGTTAGAATTATCTCTCAATTTGATTTTGCTGGCTTGGTATCTTGAGACTTTCATTTCACTTTTGTTTTCTCTTGTAATTCTTGTATAATTTTGATGATCTTGAGGATTAAATATTAGCTTGAGGACTTTGGTTTACGCTCTTAAGTTGGTTTACGTTACATAATCATCGAGAAAAAATTTCGTCAACCTATGTTAATATATCTAGTACTACAGTTCAATGATTAGAGAATTTATAAAGTTTTCATAACCGACTCAGGAAGTAATAATTAATTATATAATTGGGATTAATATGAGTGATCACCATTCTTTTTAATTAAGTTATTATGTGCAAATTATACCTTGTACCGATGGTATTAATGATCAATAGCTATATCTACATTACTGAGATTTGCTATTTTTCCTGCAATTTTATTGGACAATATATTCTATTAGAATTTAATGATTTTGGTAAAGTATATATATACACACACATATATGTAAGTCAGCTAAAATAACTAGCAAATATGCCTCAGTACCATTGATCTATATGCAACTTGTGTTCTAGTTTCAAGATTTTGACCATTTGAAGATTTTATTCAAACCGAGAAGATAAAGACAATAAAGAAGGCAGGGGAATAATCACTGCACATGATGCTTTCCAGTACTACTGCATGCATGCTTCAGTGTTTTTTTTAATGTTTGTATCATTCAGTTTTTATGTTGGAGCTTAAAGTTTTATGTTTGTTTTGGTTGGACTCATTACATTCTCTCAGACTTGTTCTTCCAAGAATCATAAACAAGAGGTTTAACATTTGAAAAGAAAATTACTTAGAGCCACAGAAGAAATAAATATATTGGAGGTTAGTACATATTAGAACTTTGATGCTTTCTTTTTGGTTACTATACAATTTTTGGCTGTGAAAATGTTTACATATTTAAAGTTGTTGTGGCTATATGTGAAACCCATATGTGCACATTATCCAAGATTGCATTTAGTGAATCTATTGCAAACATATTTCTGAGGATGTTTTGTCAATGATACAGGTGAAATCCATATGTCATGTTTGTATCTTCAACTTTTATATGATGTTTACCTTTTAGGGACATTTATTTTTATTCTTTTGGTTAATTTTTATTGTGCTTGGATGTATATTTATTTTCCTTAAAATATAAAATTAGTGCATCGCTTGGATTTTGATGAATACCCTGTTCTGCATTTATATATTTTTTAGGCATAATTGTTCTTTGCTGCGAATCCTAATTCGCTGCAGATATATTTTTTTTAATGTTTATCATTATTTGCGGCGAGTATTATTCGCCGCAAATAGTTGTTTCTAGAGAACTACCTTGCGTAAAAAGCTTATTTTCGACGACACTTTTTCGCAGAAAAAGATATTCCATCCTACGAAATCTGAGGGTCACCGTAATTGATTAACACAGACGATTTATTCTCGGCCAATTTGCTGCGAACGCATATCGGTCGCATGAAGTCATTTGTGGCGGAAAATATGCCTTTTGCTGCGAATACTACTCGCCGCAAAAGGCCAGATTTTTTGTTGTGAAATTTCTGCCCAAGTCTTGTTCTTTTCATTCTCCTCGGCTAAACGAATAAATGTCTTCTTCTTCTGCATCGAAGGAGATGGATTGGGAATGAATGAGTGTCCCAACCCTTGTGCATAGCATCCAGAATTTGTTTTCCAAAATTAACACAAAAAAAAGATGCCTCAAGTCTTGTGAAAGTTATGAACCGTACACATGAGAAAACCAGCACATTTAGTGCCACAGCATATGAAGGCACCCAAAGCAGGAGTCGACACAAGTATTTGGATTAAAAAATAAGGTATAGAATTTGGAGATCGTTCTACTTCAATTATGTTACTGAAATAATGTAGAAATAAGTAGGGAAATCACCCTGAGTAATTCCGTTGATCAGTTAAAAGGGCTGACAGAAGCCCCGTCAGTTCAATGTTATCGTCTAGTGAAAGTTGGTTTAGAGCCGAATGTTTAACTTTAGCCAATTTCTAAGAAACTGAAATCATAAGAAACAATGTACTTTTTGTACAGAAATAATGAATGCAAACATGACCATTGCTAAGTCAATCCAAGTTAATTCAACTTACCTCATATTATTAAGTTATTATTGAGATCGATGAACAAAATAGTCCCTATAATATTTGTTGAGTAATTAACGGTCAACTAAAATAAATTCATTTTAGACTAATGGTACTATGTCCCATATTTTATACAATACACTTTGCCCCCTTAATGTAATGTGACATGCCTTATTAAAAGCTTAAAAAAAATAAAAATAAAAAATTAGAAGAAATTTAGAATTTTAATCTTTCGTCTTTTTTTTTTTTTTTTAAATTTTGGACATCATTTTGTTTTGAATATATATTTCTTTAATTTTTTTTTAATATATCACATGTCACCACATTATAGTGTCACATCAAAAGGTCAGTCAAAGTGAGTCGTATAAATTAGAGAGCTAACATTACTTTTTATTTTATGTAGTTATCCCTCTAGCTAATTAGCTAAAGTTTTTAAATTTGGATATAAACTTGGGAAATGTTTGGATATTGAGTTGAAATGAGATGAAAGTTGAATAAAATATTGTTAGAATATTATTTTTTAATACAATTTTTGTTTTAAAATATGAAAAAATTAAATTGATTATTGTATTTTTTTAAAATTTAACAAATTTATAACAATTAAATAAGATAAATTAAGATGCTTTATCAATCCAAACAAGGGCTTAAACAAAAAATTTAAAAAGTAGTACTACAGTATATCGATGCAATTTTCGATCCCCATGATTTGACAAATAAGCCACCATTGTCACGAAGTGTATATATATATATTTCCTAGCCAGATCTGTATCGACTTTTGGTTCAAGATTTTCTGGTTAAAAAAATAGAAAATAAAAGAAATATATATATATTTTTTTTGAATGAAACATACTTATTTCATTAATAAACCGAAGTTACAAATGTGACTTATCAATACAAGAAGTTTCAATACATAGGAAATCCAGTCTATAAGCCAACTAATGCAACAGCTCTGGGGTTTCCCCACACACAAATACATTTGTGGCGGACATTGTCTTAACTTCTAATCAAACTCTCTTGTAACAGAGAAAGCACTCTGTAAAAACAGAACTTAATGGTCCTCTCTATCCTCCCAGGGAAGAAGAGTACGGGACACTGCTATGGACATCAAATCCTATAGCCTATTCCTATTTTGTTAAAACTAAACTAACAAACAACTACAAATAACCACGTTAACAACTACAAGACCACAAGCTCTGGTGAGACCCCAGACGTCACGCCCACCGCAAGCATCATCATCTCAAGCTCTGGTGGAACGAGCACCCAGCGTACATACGGACCACAACAGCCCGGCCGTATAACCACCGGCCGTGGCATCGCCCAACACTCTTGAAAGCCTTGCCCCAAATTACGTCTGATCTAAAGGCCCAAACCTCACTCGAGTCAACAAAAGCAACACCAACATTAGAAACAAGACAACTACAAAACACTGAAATGGACAACAACAAAGAAACAAAACAAAAAGAATTGAACAAAAAATACAAAACGGATGAACAGTACACAATGGTCGGCATTGTTTCGTGCAGAAACTGTTCACACTGGGAGGAAAGCTAACGGTCAGACTTGGAAGACCCGGAGTCAGAGGTTCCACAGCAACCGAGCGTGGTGTCGGGAGAGGGCTCCTCGGTGGCGCGTGAAGGGCACGCGCCAACGCTGTTTGGAATTTCGTCCCGCGCTTGCGGGCTACGCGCCACTCCGATGGACGCCAGATTTGGAGGTCTTGAAGATCGGCAGCTGGACGTCATACCGGTGGGGCGCGTGTAGAGATGTGGTGGCCGGAAAGACTCGAACGGCGATCATCCCTTATTCGGCCTACAAACACATAATAAAATAAAAACACTACACAGAAGTTAAATAGACAGAGAAAAGGAAGAGGGCATGGGGGAGGGGGTGAGGAGCCGAAGCTCCCAACCCCTTTCAACAGATCTGGGGGTTTGGACGAGCTAGGGGGGTTTTTCGTCGGAAGGGAGAGGTTCTGCGTCGGCAAGTCCCCACTACACACCCTAATTTAGGACCAACCATTTTTCCTATGAATATTGAATTTACCACTCATATTTATCAGGTTTGTTTAATTGTCCTTATGGTTTAAGCAGAGCCTTTCATCTCTTGTAATATATATACACACACATACATATATATATATATGTATATCGATTTTGTTAGCTAATTATCCTTAGTCAGAGCTTTAATGTTTAAGTCATATTAAAGGTCATTTTGTTAATTTTTAGCATATCATTTTATAGAAAGCAAACTATCAAAAGAAATGTGCCGAGAAAAAGGCATAAAAAGAAATATAACAGCTATAAATGATCAACTAGTTAAAGTTAACGATCGATAAGTCCAACATATCAACTGTAATATATACTAATTAATCAGCTGCTGCCTCTTGAAGAAGGAAACCAATTAACTACTTTTAACATATTCTATGTCTACTCTCCCTTTTTGACACAATTAACTAAGGATATACAACCAAGGGGGGTACGTATAATTGAAAGCCGGGAGCTTGCATTGATCCACTGATTAATTAATTATGCCCATAATTAACCAACGTTGTTGCATTTCCCGAAACCCTAAGAAAATGACCACTAGCCAACATGTTGGATAACCCTATATATGCATGACATGATAAAATGAGGCTGACTTCAAGCCAACTTGAATGAAAGATAACATCTAGCTAGTTATGAATGCAACTAGACCATTGAATTATGTTACTAGCCCTTATTTATGGTGGAGAAAAACCGTGCTTATAATGAGATTGTTTTGTTAGCATATATAAAACTAGAGTGCAATACTATAAAACTCAAAACTACAGCATTGTTAGTATTTTTAGTATTGTTAAATTTGGTTTCAAAACAATGGGTAAGGTTTCTTATTTGGTTTGGGTTGATAGATCAGATTTATCTAGCTATGAAGATAACGACAATGGGTAAGGTTTGTTATGTAGTTAAGTTGATAGATAAGATTTATCTATAAGGAGAAAAGCTTACCCTCTTAGGTTTCTCTAGGTAGGGGTCTGGACTCCTATCTTCGTACAAGTTTTATCAAGGTGTTGTTATTTGGTTACACGAAGGTTTGGATTCTATTCTGAGGGGAAATTTCACAATGGATGCTGAATTGAATGATTTGTATGACAAACTATCGTTAGTGGTGCAGGAAGAGGAGGAATTACAGGTTGATTCCAGACTGATCGAGGATGTTCTTTTGAAGGGCACCAAATGTATGATCATGAAACTTTTGACAATTAAACACTAAAACAAGGAGGCTTTCAAGAATACGATGCATAAGATTTGGAGGCATGTAAAATCCATCAAATTTTGTGATCTTGTTGTTGTGCTGGTATTGGTGGAATTTGAGGATGATAGAGATAAAGCGAGAGTGTTGCAGGAGAGTCCATGGTCTTTTGATAAGCAACTTGTGTTGCTTAAAAAATTAGATGGATGTTAACAGGTTCACCAAGTGCGTATGACAGAGGCCTCTTTCTGGGTAAGGATTTTTGTTTTATCTCTTCCTCTTATGGCAAGAAACCAATATGTTGGAAATTTGATTGTAAGTGCTTAGGGTATAGTTGGGGAAGTTGATTTGGAACTTGATGAGCTGGAATAGGGAGAGTTTATGCGTGTTCGTGTATGTATGAATGTGACGAAGCCATTGATACGCAGAAAGAGAATTAATGTGGGATTGGATTTTCCATGTTGGATTCGTTTTCAATATGAAAAATCACCAGATTTATGCTATTGTTGTAGCTGTTTAGGGGATGGACATCGGGAGTGTGATCGATGGCAGCAAAACCAATATGTGTACGAAGCTTATGGATTTCCCTATGGTTCTTGGTTGTGAGGTGGTTAGAAATTTCTGCAATGAATAAGTGTAAGTTTCAAGTTATTTTTTCTAATTGTTTGGCTGTTAGTAGTGAGAGGCATAGTGGTGGGTTGGCATTATTGTGGAAGCATGATGTTAATTTATCTGTATTGAATTATTCCAAAAATCACATTCATGCTTTTGTAGTTAATAATGATCAGAGTGGAAGCTAGTGGTATTTAACAGGAGTTTATGGTTATCCTGAGGTGACCAAGAGGCATCATACTTGGACTTTAATGAGATCTTTGAAATGCAATGATGGATTAGGATGGTTGTTAATTGGTAATTTTAATGAAATAATCACTCAATCTGAGAAGTGGAGTGGTAGTGATAGACCAGAATGGCAGATGAATGATTTTAGAGAAGTTATTAATGATTGTGAAGTAAAGGACTGGTTTTCAAGGTATACCTTATACTTGGTCCAATCGAAGGGAAGGGTCAGCTTGCATTTGTGAAATGTTAGACATGGCTTTGGCAAATGCAAAATGGTGTTTACAGAATTCTATGCCAATTGTAGTTCATGGTAGTATTGCTTACTTTGGTCATACTGCTTTGTGGGTGGATATTGTTGGATTATACTCAGGATGGATGGGTCAAAAACCTTTCAGGTTTGAATCCATGTGGGTGGTGGAGGAAGGTTGTACTAGAATAGTTGCAGATGCTTGGAGGAATAGGGGTAATGGTGGCTTGCAACGGGTTTTGAAGCTGATTGAAGGTTGTGGGGAGAGACTGAAGAAATGGAATATAAGCAGTTTTGGAAATGTGAAGTTCAAGATTAATGAAGAAAAGAAGAGATTAATGGTGCTACAAAAGAGGGATCCCAGAGGTATGAATGTCCAAGCTAATTTACAAGCAGGGGACGAGGTGCACAAGTGGCTAGATAGGGAAGAGGCAATGTGGCATCAAAGATCTAAAGTAATGTGGATTCACGCAGGAGACTAGAATTCGAGGTACTTCCATTCTAAGGCTTCTTACAAAAAGAAAAAGAACACTATTAAGAGATTGCAAGATGATCAAGGCTGTTGGAAAGAGGGAGAGGATATGGAGGCTTTAATTGTGAGGTATTTTCAACAACTTTTTACAAGTTCTAATAGTAGAGGTTGTATGAATTCTGTTGCGAATGTTGGGTCCAAAGCGATTGCTCAAATGAATGAGGTGCTGTTGAAACCTTATACTGCTAAGGAGGTCTTCACTACACTTCAACAAATGCATCCCACAAAAGCGTCAGGACCTGATGGTATGTCCCATATCTTCTATCAAAAGCATTGGAATGTTGTTGGTACTTCTGTTCCTAAGGCAGTTTTAGGGCTCTTAATTCTGGGGTCTTTTCTAAGGACCTAAATCACACATTCATTTGCCTTATTCCTAAGAAGCAGACTCCTTAAAAGTGACAGATTTTTGTCCTATCAGTTTGTGCAATGTTTTTTATAAGCACATTTCAAAGATGGCGGCTAATAGATTGAAGCTTATTCTTCCTAGTATTATCAGTTTGTGCCAGGCAGATTAATCAGTGGTAATGTATTAGTGGCTTATGAGATTATACATTTTTAAGGCAAAAAAGAAAAGGAAGGAATGGTTATATGTTTATTAAATTATATATGAGCAAAGCCTATGATAGGGTTTAGTGAAATTTTTTTAGAATGATTATGATAAAACTAGGGTTTGAAGAAAGGTGGATTAAACTGATTATGCTATGTGTTTCGTCAGTCTCGTTTTCTATGTTGTTGAATGGGGTGCCAAAAGGATGTATTTAACCAAGTAAAGGTTTGAGACAAGGGGACACATTGTCTCCTTATCTATTTCTTCTATGTATTGAGGGTCTTATTCATCTATTAAAACAAGCAGTAGTTGTAGAGGCGCTTCTATTTTAAACCATTTGTTATTTGTTGATAATAGTGATATTTTTTGCAAAGCTGATTTGAGCACAAACCTTGAGATTCAAAGTTTGTTAAAAAGTTATGAGTTGGCCTTGGGAAAGAAACTGAATATGGATATGACTAGTATGGTTTTCAATAGAAATGCGGTTGAAGATGTGCAGGATGAGTTAAGGAACTTGTGGGGAGGTAGTACTGTGCAACAATATGAGAAGTATTTAGAATTGCCTCCAATGGTAGGAAAGAAAAAGTCTTCTGCTTTTTCTGAAATTAAGGCTAGAGTTTGGAGAAAATTACAAAGTTGGAAGGAAAAACAATTATCACAAGGAGGAAATGAGTTTTTGCTTAAAGTAGTGGCCCTAACGATTCCTACATATGCTATGAGTTGTTTCACACTACCTGATTTATGTAAAGAGTTGGAAAATTTGATGGCTCAATTTTGGTAGGGTAGAACTAAGAGTAATAAGAAGATTCACTGGATCAGTTGGACGAAGATGTGCTGGTCTAAGTTTAAAGGGGGGCTGGGTTTTAAGGATCTAAAGCTTTTTAACATGGCCCTTCTTGCTAAACGAGGGAGGAGACTTGTTCAAGATAAAGAATCTCTATTGTATAAGGTTTTTAAGGCAATATACTTTCCAAAAATAGATTTTTTTTTTAAGTCTAACTTAGGCTATAGTCCTTCATATGCTTGGAGAAGGATTTGGGAAGCAAGAGCTTATCTAAAACAAGGTTGTCAAAAAAGAGTAGGGGATGGGATGACTATTAATATTTGGCATGATCCATGGATTTCAGGTTACAGAAATCTACATCTTGATCATGTTGTGGAACAACAGAATGAATTACCAGCAACTGTGGATTCTCTTTTCAATTTGGAAACGAGATGATGGGATATTCATAAAGTAAGGGCTCTCTTCAATCCAAGGATAGCTGCAGAAATTTCAAAGATTATCATATGTCCAGTGGGTTATGAAGATAAGTGGATCTGGTTGGCAAAAAGGAGTGGTGAATTTAGTATTCATAGTGCATACAAAATGATTCAAAATAGTAGGGATATTTATTTGGGGAGATCTCTATGAGCAGTAACCTTAATAAATTATGGAAAGCCATTTGGAAGATGAAGTTACCACATAAAATAAAGATCTTTGCATGGAGAGTATGTCGAGATTATTTACCAACTTGTTCAAATCTGCTTCAGAAACATGTGGATATTGATCCAAAGTGCAGTTTGTGTACTCAGCAGAATGAAGATTTGGCACATGCTATTGTGTATTGTTTTGATATAACTGAAATATGGATGTGCTACTTGCCTACTCTGTTTGCTATTCCAAAGTCACTCTTTTTTATTGATCTGATACAACATTTGCATAATAAATGTTCTGCATAGGAGTTATAAACTTTTTTCTTGATAGCATAGAGCTTTTGGTTTAGGAGAAATAAAAAGATTCGTGAATCTACATCAGTTACTCCTAAACAGGTTGTTGACCATGCAATCTCTTTGAAGAACTGTCACAACGTTCTCACATAGCATAGAGGAACACATCAGATCAAGGTATGGTGTAACTGGGGATCTCCATCAATGGGTTTTCTCAAACTTAATGTTGATGGGGCTCTATTCTTTGATCATATGAAAACTGGTATTGGGGTCAAGCTTTGGGATGAGAGGGGGGATGTAATACTTGCAGCAAGTAAGGTGAAACATTATATTGAAGATCCAAAAATAATAGAATTGGTGGCAATGCTAAAAGATTTACAGTTGTGCCTTCAAAGAGGTATTACTCATTTGTTATTAGAATCATATTGCAAGATATTGGTCGATGAGTTACAAAAAGAACCAGTTGCTTCTTCAAGACTAGGAAATCTGGTTATGGAAGTTAAAAGACTGATGTCTTATTTTGATGTTTGTTCTTGTCATTTTGTTAATCGCATGGGTAATAAAGTTGCTCACAAACTTGCTAGATTAGCATGAAATGTTGAGGATTTAATTTTATGAGGGATTATGTACCTAATTCTATCGCCCAAATTATTTGGGCTGATAAGAATCTCTTGTAATCCATGATGCAATATATGAATATTTTCTTATATAAAAAAAAGATTTATCTATAAGGATAATGGGAAAAGTTTATAATAGATCAAATTTATCTGCAACGCACTATTTGATGAGATAAATTTAAGTATTGGATGGAGATGGAAGTTTGAAGATTGCAAAACCTAAAATCTGGATAAAGGCCAAACACTATTTGGAATTCTGAATAAGAGTGGCTGGTTTGGAGAGTGAGATGAGATAAGAATTTTGTGAATAATAATAGTTTATGAATAGTAGTAAGATAGTTTGAGTTGAGTATTTTTTGGGCTTTAAAAAATGAAAGAGAAAATTTTGAACAAAAAATATTATTGTGTTAAAATATTGTAAGAAGATACTTTTATAATATTATTTTTGTTTGGAGATTTGAAAAAGTTAGATTTCTTTTTTATTTGAAAGTTTGAAAAAATTGTAATGATTAGTTTGAAAATTTTGTATTTAAATTATATTTGAGAATAAGATGAGATGAAATGAGATTAGATGATAATTTTGTATTTGGACCCCAAACAAGACCTTTAGTGTTCCAATAGGAACCTGTCACGACATACCATTTGCAGATTTTGAAGAATGCAATTTTGAGATTAAAAAAGATCTTGATCAATTCAAGGAGCACAAAACTAGTTTATAAAATTACTCATTCAGCTATTGATAAGGTTACCCAAGTGTGCCAAGAGAGAAAAAGGGTTTTGAAACTTTTATAATAATTATCTCTCTTGAAATTTTTGTAAACCAAACATTGAAATAAAAATAGTGATAGTGTGAATTGAGGTGAGTTCAGTCATGGGAGGTTCCTAGAGAAGAACCCAAGTCTTAAGATTGCCAGAGGTTTTGACTGCAATTTTGGTAGGGAAAAAATGGGCCACATTTAGTTGTAGCAGGTAAGAGATTCATATTTCAAAGGGTTTGTAGAAAACCTACTTGTATTAATCTTCAAATAGTGGAAATAATTTTTTCTGGGTAGGTTACCCCATAGTTTTTTTACCTTGAAAAAGTTTTTTAAAAGGTTTCTCTTCGTCACAAAAAATATTGTCTTGTGGTTGCCTTTTTTTTCTTTTTGTGTTATCATTCATATTTATATGTCTATTATGCTGATAATATTTGAAATGAATTACAATTGGATAAATAATTGTGACATACACCTATTCACCCCCTCTATGTATTATTTAGGGTCAACATTGTAATTTCAATTGGAGTTAGAACGGCTTCACTCGAGGTTTAGAACTTATTTTCTGATATTGATCCTTGATTCCATTTTCATGTCAGAATGATTGTCATCACCTCACCTCCATACTTTGATGGTAATAATCATTCATATTTAAAGGTATGCATGAGAGCGATCCTAAAGTCTTTGGATGAACGTGCTTGGCATTGTGTTGAGAAGGGTTGGACTAAACCTACAACCATGGATGGTTGGTCTAGAGATGACCTTGCCAATTGCAATTGGAATAGGAAGGGATTAAATGACATTTCCATGATTGTCTCACCTGAGGAATTAAAGCAAATTTATGTGGGCCCCCTACCCCTGCTTGTGTTTTGGCAGAAGTCGTGACGCCGGGACATTGAGCACTTTGATCATACACCCATAACGCATTGTGACAACAAAGTGTGTGCATACATGCAGAAGAGTGTGCATACTTGGATCATGCAGTTAATACGCAATGGAAAATAAATACGGCATTTACTAAATCTAGAGTACCATAGAATTAGAACATCACTTACCAAATAATCCAGAAGTCCCCAAAGCTCCAACCATAGAGGGGACAATTATTACAGTCATCCCATAAAAATAAAAGGGCAAGAAATACACTTAATAACAAATGGGTGAAAAGGCCCCAATCTTCACTCCTCAGGAGGAGTTGGACCTCCCTACTCGTACCCATCATCTGCATTAAAATCTAAGGTTCTACAGTGTGAAACCACAAGTGGGGCCACCAATGTGAAACAAAGTCTAATAATTGAACTACATGCAAGTGGTAAGATATGAAACTATACAAAAAGGAAATTACAGAGAATTATGATGTTTTCCATTTATCCAATTCAACTATGTACTCATTCATCACATAAGACACCACGCACCCGAAAATCATATTTTAAATTTTGAAAACATCCATTTGATTAAGGTATGCACTATGGTCTCTCCTATAAACCATCCGTATACTCTGGCTCCATTCGTCATACCATTGGTAACGACCGTGCGTGTGACTTCGTAAGAAGAGATGCCAATAATTTATGAAACAATTTCAATGAAATCTTAGGTTTTAGATCTTGCAGACTATACGAAATGATTTGATAACTTTTGAGGTTTTAGAATTTGCAAGCTTTAGGAGACGCTTTTTAGATTTTGGGTTATCGACTTTGTGAACTTCGGAAAATAATTCTTCTTTGATGTTTGTAGACTCAATAACATATGACTTGATCAAACTTGCATACTACTAAGTCATCAGAATTTTCTTTATGAGATTTAGGGTATTGATTTCGCAGAATTTCGAAAATAATTGTATCCTATATAAAGTTATAAAATGTGAGTGGTTTGGAAAATGATTACTATTGGATTTGTGGTTATAGGTTCAGTAGATTATTGGGAAACGATTCTTATTAGATTTAAGTTTATAAAGGGTGCAAGCTTTAGGAAATGATTTATGTCGATTCTAAGGATATAGGGTCCAAGGGACAGATAGAAATGATATTTCATGTGATAGTGTAGAATGTGATAAAATTAGATTGAGAGTAGGATTTGGTGGTCTAGTTGTATAGAAGGCAAACTTCAGTTATGATTTTAGTACTACTAGAATAAATGCTAGTTAGAATTGGGGTGATAACCAATTAAATCTATGTTGTCGGGTAGAAGTTTATTGGTGCTCTTTATTGGCTGGTTGGGATGGTTTCGAACGTTTTGGAACATGTTACTTATTTTAGATGGGATGTGTGGACCTTTGATTATATAGGTACATCATGGATGAACTATGGGTGGGAGGATACCATCGCCTTAGTGTTGATCATTAGCATATGGGTCGGCATGTGTAGGAATTAACAAAATCACCTAAACTTTCTCCGCCTCGAATGCTTTAAGTATCGTTAGCCCTGGAATATAAAGGGTGCAAGATTTAGGAAATGATTTATGTCGATTCTAAGGATATAGGGTCGAAGGGACATATAGAAATGATATTTTATGTGATAGTGTAGAATGTGATAAAATTAGGTTGAGAGTAGGATTTGGTGGTCTAGTTGTATAGGAGGCAAACTTTAGTTATGATTTTAGTACTACTAGAATAAATGCTAGTTAGAATTGGGGTGATGACCAATTATGTCTATGTTGTCGGGCGGAAATTTATAGGTGCTCTTTATTGGCTGGTTGGGATGATTTCGAACCTTTCGGAACATGTTACTTATTTTAGATGGGATGTGTGGACCTTTGATTAGATAGGTGCATCATGGATGAACTATGGGTGGGAGGAAACCATCGCCTTAGCGTTGATCATTAGCATATTGGTCGGCATGTGTAAGAATTAACAAAATTACCTAAACTTTCTCCGCCTCGAATGCTTTAAGTATTGTTAGCCATGGAATTCGCTCTTAAGTGTTATCAACTTGACTCTTCCTATTTACTCAGAGCTCCTTACACTTATACTTGTTACATCTTCGAAAAGATCCTTCCATGAATTATTTGCACGATGGGTTGTACGGCATGGCTTAGTTTATTACCAAGTTATGTCCGATTTCTTTTAAAAGTTTTTGGATCATTTTCCCAAAAATTCTTTCATGAATTGATGCGATGATAAAGGTCTGCTTGGATGGACCATACGCTAAAGCATACCGTTCATTTGTCATAAAATCTTCTGAATTATCATCATATTTCGATACTCCATACACTAATAAATTTAATAACATCAATTAACACAAATAGAAAAAACATGTTATAGTGACATTGTTTTAGTAATACCATCTATTTAAAGTAAGTGAGAAACTCTTCTTCATTCTTCTTTTCTACATCAATTACACCCTCCCACCCATCATTCGTGATCCATAAGGTACCTATTTAATCAAATGTGTTCGCTGTACATATTAAAATATTGCTTAAGATTCCATATCAGTTATTTTATCTTTCAAGCTTTTTAAGTAATTTGAGTGGCAGGATTTATGGGGTTCGAGTGGTACACTTTCTCGGCTGACTGCTTGGTTGACATGATCGATGAGCGAAGAAAATATATTTAGTAAAAAATTACGCCGGCAGGATCGAGGTCAGAGCACCAACTCACCTGCATTTATCATTTTCCCTTTAATATTACTGGACAGTATATTGGATTATTAAACTAGAGTACAACCATAATAATTATAAAACAGTAATAGTTAAATATTAGGAATTAATTGTGGCGATTAAAAACTAACCAACGTACGACCCTCATTTATAGGGGCCACACTTAGATGCCGGTTTTGTCAAAGGTATATTTGTTGGTGCAGGCTCTTACGGTCGTGATTCGCACCGGACTCAACCATCCTGCAGCACAAGAAACGTGAGGGTTCGGTAGATGGGTGACATCTTCGATGCCTAATTTTGTATATCTCTTGGAGAGAGTTTTTGATGAATACTTGAATTTGAATTTTACTATTTAGGCTTTATATCTCCCTTTCGAGGTTGGGCCTCTGTTTCCACTGTGCCTAAGGTGTTCGCCTATTGTCTTGGGTGTCTTGACATCACGTTTAATTCGACTGCCCCCGTCAATCCCTTGGGTCATGTCTCCTGTAACAGCTGGTGAGGCATGACCTTTCTCTGGGCACCCTGTTGAAGACAGAACCTCCTGCCGAGATTTCCAACATGTGATTCATAATAGGTCATTTAATTTAATGCGATGTGACTCACTACAAATTAATTATTCGGGTAGAGGCATGTCAGTGTGAATGTTGTCCCATCTTTTTATACCATTTTAGGCTTATAAATTTCTTCATAGTATTAGAATCTGTCACAAGATGAATGAGAATCTATACTACTTATCTCGTTACAAGAACTAGTAAAAAATACTAACTTGCACATAAGGGAGGGTGTTGTGGAATAAATCTCATATTGCTAGTGAACAAAATTTTCGACATATTTATAAGAAATGAACAATTCTCTCTTATTAGATCAGTTTTATGAAATAATTTAAACCCATGAATTTCTTTATAATAGACTAGTAGAATTTGGTACTTGGGCATTCACGAGGTGGACCGGACCAGCCAGCCCGATGGGGGATGAGTATGCCCCTCCACAGGCAATTCAAGATACAGAAAATTATATACATATACATATATATATATCTATTTGCCAAGCTAGAAAAATGTAGGTGGGGGCAAATCCGATCAAGGCTACTGTTTGTTTTAATTGACCGTAGTACTCTCTACGCAGTAGTAACCTAATAGGAAAGGTTTAGAATATAGTAGGAATTAGTCTCAGAAGCTCCTTTTAAGTCGAGTTTGAGCTATAGCTTAAATTAACATTTAGGTACTCATCTTGATTTGAAACAATGAATTTATACTTCATCACATAGTATCAATTAAATATTACACATACCGTCAATCAAAGGCTGAGAACATAAATTAAATGATATATTAAAGTTATCACACTTTTCAATTAAATGTTTGACATGTTCTCCCCCATTTATCAATGGATATTAGCATACAAATTAAATTGTTAAATTTATGTCTAAGATTATTTAATTTACCTATTTTCCATTAACTTATGGTTTTCGATAAGGAATCATGGTTTAAATGGAAAGGATCCGTGCGTTGAATACAAAACACTTGGTGTTTCGATTATTATCTTGATAAGAAAAATGACAAAAGCTATGTCCCATGCACCCAGCTTGCATTAATTATGAAGTGGAGATCGAAGTACCGCCACTCTATATAGTCGATCATATGCCTAATTAGCGTATGCGGATTAATATATTAATTAGTCACAGCAGTTTGCATGGAGGCCGTTAACGTTGTTTGGAGCGGGTAGTTGATCTTATTAATATATTAATGTGCTGATGAATTTCAAGCACCTCAATCTTGAAATTCATCAGCACATTAATTTAATTTGGTAAATGTCCATTAATATAATATTTCCAGTGATCTTTATAACGTAATGTACTTCATCATAAAGAAGCAGGCATTGTTAATGTTGACTTTTATTTTGCAGTGCTTTCGTCAACATTAATGCTTATTTAAATTATGAAAAATACAGCAACATTTTTTTTATTTTTTTTCTACATCATACTAAGTTCAAATTAGTCTTCATGATTTCCTCCATATATTGATTAGGATCATTGCTTAGGATCGGGCCTATGAACTCGGTTGAATCTTAAAATATTCGTTTTTTTTATTTTGTTAACAATTTGATGACAAATAAATATATGATCGTACAAGAAAACAGAGACGCATGCATGGTATCCATTTATATTTTATTACCGATTCGATTATAGATAAACACGAAAAATAAGAAAGGAAACATGACTTACGCATGCATGTTTGAATATGTATCCAATTATTTTATTAACAATTTGATTATAAATAATCACAACAAATTAAACAGAAGATTGGAGGGAGATCTTTGTCCTCTACTTGCCGCTCGCTTTGTCGTTTCCTTTACGTCACGCGTTGCTCCCTAATTAAGAGGAATCTTTAATTCTAGCAATAATGGCAAAGACAAATTAGCTTCTAGTGAGTAAATAAATAAAGCAGATGCATCTCGGAAACGACTTATCTCTTCTCCGATTGATGTATTCATCTCCCTTCTCTCTAAAATAATCAAAAACCATTTTTTTTTTTAATTTCTTAACTAAAAAAAAAGTCTAAGGTCACATATCCAAGAGTGACCCCTCTCCATTTTACCAAAATGGTCATTATCACCGAAGTGGGAGGAGGCTAGTCCTCTTCTTCCCTGTCTCTATTAAGACTGTTGTACATTGAAATATGTTGATGCTTTCTTTCGACCACTAAATTTTATTGAGGAGTGGCTACACAAAATAATTGATGTATTATGCCTTTAGAGGAGAAGAACTGAGGCATAGAAAACTCATTACCGTTATAAGTTCTTATAGTTTTTATTTTAGAATCAAACTGTTTTTTAACCATGGCAATGAAATGTTGTAAGAGCACTCGAGTATCGGATTGACAGGGCCCCCAGATATCACAATGTACAAGCTGAAAAGAACAAGAGGAACTATGTTGACTGTGTGAAGGAAATGGCAACCTTTTATGTTTAGCAAGTGGACAGATCAAAAAAGGTATGGTATTGTTATCAGAAACATTAGGTACAAGATGAGAAAACAATTTTATTCCAGAAAAGGAGGGATGACCCAACCTTTTATACCAAACATCAAATGCATAAATATTAGAATGTGAAACAAGAGCAGATTTGAAAGATAAATCTCTAGAAAGAGTAATATAATCATTTGGTTCGTGTAGTAGATATAGTTCTCCTTTGGCTTTACCCTTCCCAATTGTTCTCCAATGGGTGAAGTCCTGTATATAGCAAGCACTACCAAAAAAAAATCAAACAACAAGATGTTGATTTTGTTAGTTGACTAACAAAAAGAAAGATTGAATTTAAAAGAGGGTACACATAAAAGATTATGTAAGATAAGCTGTGGGGAGAGATGAATGGATCTTATATGTGTGACTGGTGCATAAAATCCATTAGGCATTTTAACAAATGAATTGTGAGCAGGATGACAAGAAGTAAAAAAGGATGTGGAATGGACCATATGATCCGTAGCACCAGTATCTATAATCCAATCATCATGAGCAATATACGAATGGGATGTTGTTTTGATGGAAAAAACAGAAGTAGAGGAAGATTTACCCGAAAGGTGATCAATTGGAGAAGTTACATTTGCTGCTTAAGAATCATGAGACTTGAGGCTTCGTTTGGATCCCAAACTCATCTCAACTCATCTCAACTCATCATTACAACTTTTTCAAATCCCAATATAAAATATAATAAATAATTCAACTTTTTCAAATTCTAAAATAATAATAATATTAAAAAATAATATTCTAACAATATTTTATCATCTCAACTCAACTCAACTCAACTCACTTCAACATCCAAACACAACCTCAGAATTGAAAGTGCTAGAAGATGTTGTCATTATTGTGAGGTAAATGGAAATGAGGATGGAGAATAGATAGCAACAACTTGATGAGCTGAGGATGAAGGATTGGAAAACTTCCCTTCGGAGCGATATCTAGGAGGATATCTATATAACTTGAAACATTTTTCAATGGTATGCCCTGGAACAAAGCAGTGGGAGCAAATAGGTCTATCTTTCCAAGTTGAAGGTTTATTCTGATGGATAGATTTTGCTGAAGATGAAAATGCGCAGATGGAATAGAAGAAACCATTACCAAGCCAATATGTCTTTGACGCTCTTCTTGAAGAACAAGGGAGAAAACCTTGTTAATAGAAGGAAGTGGATCAATGAGGAGAATCTGGCCATGCACTTGAGAAAAATAATCATTCAGCCCCATCAAGAATCACATAACATACTCATGCTGGTGCATATTCATTAACGTACGCAGACCTCCACACGAACAAACAGGTAAGGGTCTATAATTCATCAACTCATCCAATAAACCCTTTATCTGAGTGAAATATGCACTGACAAAAAGGTCATTCTGCATAAGAGAAGCAATTGACTTTTGCAATTGGAAAATTTGAGGGCCATTTGTGATACCCTGTCTTTTCGTGTATTTTAACTAAAGGACTATTTTAATTAATTTAAATATGGATTCTCTTGTTTTAAAATTTATTGGGTTCCTCGTTGGTTTATTTCATGATTTTTAAGTTGTGAAATTTATTTTGGCGTGCTTTCTTAATATTAAATATTGTTCTGCATTTAAATTGTTCTTTAATTTAAATTAGTTGTTTGTGGGTTTTAAAATTATTGTGCTGTTGGATTTAATTATTTTATTTTACTTAGTCTTTGTGTTTAAACTATTTTATTTAAATTTATTGTTTTGAAATAATTTTCGTTGGATCATTTTATGTGACCCAAGATGTGAGGATTGAATCTCATTTCTTTCCCTCCATTTTTCTTTTTTTCTTTTTCTTTTCTTCTTCTTTTCTTTTTCTCCCATTTTCTTTTCTCCTATCTCTCTCTTCTCTCCCACGCGCGCAGCACCCCTCCCTCGTCCGTTTCGTTGCTCACCACCCATTGCCACAGCGTGCTGCCGCTATCGTCACCGCCCCTCTCCTTCCTTTCTCCACCAGCCGACGACCACCTCCCTCCATTCCCAGCTCCTCCCACGCCTCTGTTAGCTTCCGCGCTCGGCCTCAAGCTGCGGCATTCCTTGCACCGTTGCACCGCCGTCGCGCTACTTCTGGCCACCATTTTCTCACCACATCATCCTCGACCTCTTAGCAACCTAATGCACCTAACCCGAGCTCCGATCCACTACCGGTGAAGCCCCACCATCAACATTTCCATTTTGGGCTTATTGGTCTTCAACCGCCCTCTGCCTCGCCACCCACGGCCAACCACCACCACCATAATATGATAATAGAGACAAAGTCTCAATAGTGATACAAGCAAAAAGAAAGTGATTCCATCAAATATTCTTAGTATCTTGTTGAACCATGAAAAATAATACACAATTTACATGACTAAAGGATCGCCTGCAATGCAGAGAACTAAACAGAAGAAAACCCAAAAATTGTTAAATCAAAATTCAGCACGTACAACTGGAATGCAGAGGACTAAACCTAACAACAATACAGTTGGTGTTGGAAGACTTTAAGCACAGGTTTTTCTGAACTTCAGTTGGAATAACATTTGTTCGTGCATTTTCTAGTCAAGGCGTGTACCAACAGTTTGGTCAGATGACCATCTCCTTTTTCGCCCGCTATTTGAACTCCTCCTATAACATAAGAAAATCCTCCCTAGACTCTGCCAGGTACCAAAGAATTGGAGACACCCCGATGATTAAGTTGGTAACTCTATTCTTATCTCTAGTGAAATTCAAGATCAGATAGAGATAATATTTTCTTTCCTTTTTCAGTCCCATTTTTATGTTACGAAGTGTCCTTTTATAGGATTTTCGGAGCCCAAAGATGCGTGCCACATGTCAACTTTGGATTAGTTAGATAGTTGATAGTCGGTGGTTATTTCTTGAAAATGTGGCTCAGTGGTCATTATATAAGAAGTGGGCTTTACAGTTATTCACCATGTAGCGGGGCTTTTCAGTGGGGACCACTGTCTATTCTTGTCCCTAAGAGCATTCTCATTGGATTAGCTAAAAGCTAAATCCAATGAGAATTTAGCTATTAGGTCAATAAATTGCTCACATTGAATTAGCTATATTCCAAATATTTGGAATATAGCTACAGTAATATCCAAACTAATTTCTAAATTTGGAACACACTATTCATTCATCAAATCCTTTTTATATTATTTCTTTCTCTCTCATTTTAATATTAATTATTTCTCTCTCCATTTTAAATGACAATTAAAAAAATATAATTAGAATACAATTACAAATTAATATATAATATTATGAATAGTAAAATATGATAAAATAAAATAAATTTATAATTAAAAAAATTAAAAAATTTTCAAAATTATTAATTACTCATTACTATATAATGAATAAATGGATAATTTAATTTGGAGATTTGATGTGAATAGTTAAAATTAAATTCATCTTATATTATTTTATTATCATATAATGAAAAAATAGCAATTCCAATGTAGAGATTTATATAAATGGAATAGCTAAAAGTTAAATTCATCTTACATTCATAAAAAATGTACTTTAATTTAGCTATTCCAATAAGAGTGCTCTAACAGTTACGCCTGATTACCATGGTTGACATATTTAGCAAATCGAAGTTGAGATTTTTTTATATGCTTTTGATCGCGGCGATTTCTATCTTTCAACAATGTGGCTAATGCGTTGAACTATTTTAGATATTGAGAATATCTCAAATATTTTTAAAATATATTATTATTATTATTTATATATATTTTATTATTGTTTAATATTTTATTATTATTATTATTTTTTATTTATAGAATATTTAAAAATACATCATTATCCAAACACAACCTTAATAACTTAGTCGGAGTGTCCAATTCATATCCAAGGGCTCAACCCCTGGAGCTTGTGGTTCGATAATTTTCAAATCATTCTATATATCAAACAATTCTAGAATTTAACAAAGAATTTTACCATAATTTGTTGCCCTCATTCATTGATCCCTAATGAGGTCTTGTTTAACGCCTTTGAGGATGTCTTTTTGTTGCCTTTGTAGATGTCTTTATTCGCCCTTTGGTGTAGGTTGTCTTCTTTACTCCTTGGTAATCGCAAATAAGTCTTGTAGAGATTGGCCCTCATCGACGATTCTGAGCAAAAGCCGATCTTGATCTTGCTTGGTAATTGTGAGCTAGGAATTGGCCTTTCTTAGTGATCTCGAGTAGAGGTGTAACCGGTCCGATATAGTCCGGTTTTAGACATTTTTTATAATCGAATTGGTATCCATCAATTTTGAAAATTTAATAATCGATACTAGACCGATTAATCACAGAAACCAGAACTTCAGGCATTCCCATTTTGGTTCGATCCAGTCCAGCTCTTTTGGTTTTACGAATAAACAAATCTTACTCCAACAATCTTACTCCATATCCCCTATGTTATAATTTTTGCCTAAAAGGTTATAAAATTAAAATTTATATTTTAATATCAAAATTCAAATGTTATATTAAAAGTATAAGATTAATTTATATTATATCAAAAATCAAATGTTATATTAATTTTATGTTATAAGATTAATAGACATGAATAATAATATTAAAATCTGTTGTTATATTCATTAACATTTTAGCATATATAATATATAATAAATAATTATATAAATAATATTTAATATATAATATACAAAATCAAAAATATAAAATATATATATATATATATCAGTCCGGTTCGATTCAAACTAGTTTTCAAAATATAAAAATCGATACTGAACTAGTTTAGAACCGGTTATGGACCAGACCAGTTTAACTAGTTTATCGATTTTTGTTTTCACCCCTAATCTCGAGCAAGCACCTATTTTCTATCCTCCCTAATAATCAAGAGGAGCTCGTAGAGATCAGCCTTGCTTGGTATTCAAGAACAATCGCTCATTGATCGCAAGTTAGGAATTGACCCTTTTTCGGTGATCCCAAGAAAGGACTTATTTTCTTTCTTGCTTGTTGATCACGAGCTAGGAAATGGCCTTGCTCGGTGATCCTGGGCAAGGCTTATTTTCTCTCTTGCTCATTGAACGCAAGCTACGCACTGTTGATCCCGAGCCTGGACTTATTTTTTCTCCTCCTCGATAATCGTGAGGTGGCTCATAGAGATCGACGTCGCTTGGTATTCCCCTGCAAGGGATTAATTTGTCCTGTTCGTTGATCGTGAGCTAGGAATTGGCCTTGCTCGGTCATCTTAAGCAAGGGCTTAATTATTTTCTTTCCTACTCGTTGATCGTGAGCTAAGAATTGGCCTTTCTCGGTGATTCCTGAGCTAGGACTTATTTTCTTTCTTTCTCAGCAATCGTGAGGAGACTCGTAGAGATTGACTTTGCTCAGTAGTAATGGCCTTTTTCAAAAGTTACTCAGAAACAAACCATAAGTTTACTTGGATTTGTTGTATGTTCTGAAACCAAGGGGAAGCTTCTCAGCAATCGCTTCTGTGGAGCTACGGTGCTCATATTGAGAATGTTTGTAAACTCAGATCTTGGAAATTCTATATAGCTAACTCAGATCTTGCTCGAACTTGGGACGGAGCTCATGATCACATGTGCATCTAAGTAACTAGTTGTAACACTCCGTATTTTAGTGTATTTTTTAATCGAATGATTATTTGTTAATAATTTAAAAAATTATTTCTTTTGTTTTAAATTTTCATATTTTAGTGGATTTATTGTTATGATTTTTTTTAATTTGTGAAAATTTAATTTGACATGTTTCCTTAATATTAATAATTGTTATGCATTTAAATTTCTCTTTATTTTAAATTAACTTATTGTTAGATTTAATTATTTATGTTCATTTTAATCACTACGTTTGAATTATTTTATTTTTACTTGCTGTTTTGAAATTATTTCCGTTGGATCATTTTTGTGACCCAAGATGTGAGGGTTGGACCCCATTTCTTTCCCTCACTTTTTATTTTTTCCCTTTTCCTTTTTCTCCCCTTTTTCTTTTCCTTCTTTTTCTTTTCTTTTTCTCCTCTCCTCTCTCGCACGCTGCAGCCTCTCCCCCGTGTGTTTTCTTCCCCTCACCCAGCCCGTCGCCGTGCGTCGCCGTGACCGACACCGCCCAGCCCATTCGCTTCCCCACCGGCTGGCGACACCGCCCCTCCAATCTCAGCCCCTCTCATGCCGCCGTTTGCTCCCACGCACGACGCAAGGCGGCGGCACTCCTTGCGCTGCTGCGCCGCCGTCGCGCTACCTCCGGCCACCATCTTCTCACCACATCATCCTCGACCTCCTAGCAACCCAATGGACCCAACCCCACCTCCGATCTGTCATCGGTGAAGCCCCACCATCAATATTTTCGTTTTGGATATTTTAGCCTTCGACCGTCCTCTACGTCGCCACCCACGACCAACCACCATCACCACTAGCTTCACCGACATCCCTAAGCTCTACCCTATCAATCTCTGGTTTTCGTTTACACCTGTTCAAAAGTGGGTTTTTGAGACTCACGACCATAGTGCATTTGGCACTGTTTTGTTGCTGCGTTGCCGCTTCTAGCACCTCCGTGATATTTCAAAAATTATATTATAGCACTGTAAGTATTTTTCCAAGGAACTTTTGAGATTTAAATGTATTTCTACGCTAATTCATATTTACTGTGAATTGGTTGGTTGTGCCGGACTGAGTTCGAGGAGTAAGGGGGTCGGTTGGATTGGATGATGGAGTTTTTCGTGTGATTGATTTATGATGTGAGATTTGTTGGCTGTTTCGGGTTTAAATATTAGTGTCTTGAGGTTGACATTGGTTGTGGTGGATATTGATAATTTTAGAAAATGATGATATATTTTGGGATTATGAGAGTTTTAAGGTTTGAATAATTAAAATAGGTTATTTTAGAAGCTTAAGCTTAAATATCGAAATACGTGATTGATTGGAAACTTACAGAAATTACGTGATTATTTTTATAGGTGACGATTTATAGTCGATTGGACATTTTTTTGAGGAAATTTTCGAAAAGCTAAGAAGTCCAGATAAGTGGGGTTCCTATTCTAGATTTGCATAAAAAGAAATAAACTGGGGTTGGTTTGTAAAAAAAAGAATGTGCATGTTGTTTTAAAAAGAAAATGTGAAAAACAACTTCAGTATATGTTTTGCATTCACTCATGAGATATGTATGAAAGATAAAAGAAATGTTTTGACATAAATAGTATAGACATGAGCAATATTTGACATGTTTCTGAAATATGCAAAAGAGCGAATATGATATCATTGAGATTTTTATGCATGTGATATGAAATGATTTGGATATGTTTTTTATCAAATGGAAATGATATAAATATGTTTCGTACATGTTTTGATATTATATGGATATGATAAAACTTTGGCATACTTATCTGTTTTGAATCTGATTTCTGAACATGGTTCTGATATGATGATACTGGTTTACGTGATATCGTTGGTACCAACATAATATGATATGATATGAGTGCACCCACTTTGGAAACAAAGTGGTCTTTTTACGTATTCTTTCTTGTGTGCACACTCGGGGCTCCGAGATTGAAAAAGAGGAAGTTCACCATATGACACTGTCTGGTTTGGCCACCGGGGATAGCATAAGCCTACCACGGGAGTCAAATATGGTATATGATATGATACGATATGATATGATAAGATGAAGATGTTCAGTTATGTTATGCCAAAACGTTTTTGAATATGAAATGGATCTTTAAATATGAATAGTTGATTTTGAGTATGAAAAGATTGAAAAGTAGCTCTAATTTTTTGATAACACGTTTTTTGATATCTGCATATAAGAATAAAATGTTTTGTTTTTTCATACTGAACTTTCTGAAAAGGCTCATGTTTACATACTAATATACGTTCTCTGCTTACTGAGTTATTGATAACTCACTCCCTCTTATCTTCAATATTTTCAGATGATTTTTGGATATTTCAGCCGAGGATCAGGACTATGAAGAATTGGGTGAGATGACTTAGGAATAGTGGATTAAGAATAGAAAACTTTCGATAAATATTGGTGATTTTTTACAATTGTATTGTTGAAATGTGAGTTTAAGTGACATGTAGAAGAATTGGTAATTTTGGGGGTTACTATATGGAAGATTTTATATACGAATATGTGTGATTAATTATATTTGAAGTGTTTACTTTGGATTTGGAACTTTTGGAAGTGTATTTAGCAATGTTGGAGTTGATTATCAGGTGTTTTGAATTAACTCTCTGGACCCTCGGGGTCGGAGCGTTACACTAGTGCACCATTATGGAAAACTAACTCTATATTTTCCTCGACGTGAAACTGTGGTGGTAAATGAGCTTTGTCCCTCGGTTTGCATGCTTGCGTACTCGGAAAGTTGGCTCACATGATGCTTGACATGTAAGATGTATGTATGCTCAAAGCGGGCTCCACTCCTTTGTCTATGTACAAGTTACTATTTCTATCAACTAGCTTTAGCAAATTTAGCTCAGAATGACTTTGTTTTATTTTGTGAGATTATCTTTGATCTGACGTGTTGGGAGGGGGCACTCTTGCCATGGAAATCGAGGTATACTCAGAGATTTTAAGCACATGAATCATCCAAGAATCATATCTTTCCAATGTTCCATGATCGGAACCGGTCAAATGTTCTGTCAAATAAAAGTCATTATTACGGACCGCGGCTCCAACTCCAACTTCTGTATTGGTATTAACTTTGTGCATGAACCATATAATCAACTGATGAGCCTTCTCAAACAGTAAGATTCGTACTAAAGAAATCAAAGGGATGGCACTCCGCTTGCCAATATAAGTGGTAGTACTGTGAATATTAAAAAGGGCCATGACTGCCAAGTAAACAGGATAGCGGCCCAAATGGATTGGGAGCTTTTACACAACTTGGATTGGGAGTGTTAGTGCTGAGATGTATGGTCGGCACCCTTCACACATAGCTCGTATAAGTTTAAGTTTGGGATGGTGCTTAGTCAACATGGTTGACATATTGGCTGTGTTGGAAAATATTTTCAAACGCTTTATAATTTAGAGAATATATAAAATAACAAGAATAAATTAGAAAAAGAGAACCCGGTGTTGAGTTACGTTGTGATGGACACTTTCATTAGAGTAGATTCCGCTGCCTCTAATTATAAACATGTACTAGACTTCTTGACAGTCTATTCCCACGATACAACAACATTGATTCCTGTTAATCTCCTTGTTGGTGCACACAAAATGACATCCTCGAACCCGTTATAAAAATAGTTAAAGCCCAAATAAAGAAAGACAAAAAGAATGAAGAAGTGCTTCTCCAATTTTTATAGAGAATTTGGAGATAATGAATTTGTGGGTGAGATTCCTTATTTATAAATAATGAAATGACACTTGTGAAAAGTCACAACTTATTTAAATAAAAGGGTACATGTGAAAAGTCACATCACATAAATGAAATGATACCTGTGAAGAGTCACAACTTAAATGAATGAGCACTTTTGAAAAGTCAAAACTTCTCAAATATTAGAGAATATATTGAAAATGTTTCTAATCCACCAAAGGACACAACCTGACCTTTGTTTGGTTGGAAAGCGGTTAAGGCTCATATCTCCAAGAGGCATACATTTGTTTCAAATACCAAGACGTATTTTTATTTAAATTTAGATAACTGAACTGATACATTGAATAATGGTAATGATTCATATTATTTTCACTTCACGTTAAATATTTTAATCATTTCTAAGTTGAAAAACCAACAAGCTCTTGCCGTGAAACACGTGGAAATGTTTTACTTGCTGCACTAAAGTCTATCAAGGTGAGTCGTCGATCAACTAATATATATATATATATATATATATATAATTGTTTGAGAAAAATGTATCTTGAGCTTGTGGTTGGGAGCGTAACTCCACATACATATGGGGACTTAATATACTTCCCCAAGATTCAGTAAAATTGATAGCCCTGTAGGAATGTGTCTCCTAACTATTAGTTTCATGGAGCCACACGCAGGGATGAACAGGCTTGACAGAATACTCTAACTATTAGTTTCATGGAGCCACACGCAGGAATGTGTCTCCTAACTATTAGTTATTAGCTTGTAGGGATGAACCGTACTAGATGCTAAACTCATAACACGTGAGGTACGTGCGGATACAAGATATGTCCTTGCTCAGAAGTGGAAGTTAACTAAGGCAGAAAAGTTAATTGGGGAAAGTTTTTGTCTAATCTCCATTCTACCATCCTAATGTATTTTTTGCCTTATGACCCTTTTTCTATCCTTTTGTATTTTTTCCCCTCATGTCTTCATTTTCTGTCTTAGAACCTTTTTTCCATCCTATTTTCATCTTTTGCCTTAGGATCTTTCTCCCGTCCTATTTTCATTTTCAGCCTTAGGACCATTTTTCCATCCTATTTTCATTTTCTATTTTAGGACCCTTTTTCCATCCTATTGTCATCTTATGCTCTAAAACCATTTTCCCGTCTTTTTTTCTATTTTTGGTCTTACTGTCGGAGGGCAACAATGGGCGAGCTTCATTGCTCACTCGAGTTTTAGAGCATAGGATGGCTAAATGTTTGCAAGCTGGTTGGTTGGGAATTAGTCTTATTGCTCGCTATGTCGATCTGGCTACGCTCGTTGTTCAGGGTGAGCTTCATTACTCCCCCATGAGGGTAACTAGTTTCTTGAGAGTAGCTTGGTTGTTTGTATTGGTCGGGAAGAGCTTTGTTGTTTCCTAAGATGGGTTGGGCACATAGCCTGCCATATTGTTGGTTGTTCAGGGTGAAATGCAATGCTCGAGAGGTATGTGCATGCTTGACAGGCTTGTTGCTCAGGTCAAGCTTCAACACCCGTCCTTGAGAGTCCATGTGCCGATGGACTCAGTACCCACCATGTCTTTTTCTCAGGGCGAGTCACATTGTTCGCATGTCATGTAGGTGGGCTAAGTGCCCACCTTACTGGTTTCACGGGCTACTTCATTTTTAGCCCATGACATGCACAATGCTGATCTCCACATTTTTTGTATGGGGTGAGCTTTAGTACTCACCCCTATTGCGAGCAAGCAGAGCGCCAACCTTATTCATGCATGGGGCCAAGCTTTGATGCTCACCCTTGCATGTCGTGTGTATGGGCATTCATCGCTGTGTGTGCATGGTATTCCCCAACACTCGCCATAACTGTTCGTGCATTTTCCGGCCAAGGGAGAATGGTAACGGTATGGCCAGATGACTATCTTCTTTCTCACCTACTGTTTGAACTCCTCCTATAAAACAAGAAAATCCTCACCAAATTCCGCCTGGTCCCGAAGGACTAGGGAAACTTTGATGATTAAATTAGTCACTTTTATCTTATCTCTAGTGAAATTCAAGAGAAAGAGTATTTTCTTTTCTTTTTCAGTCCACTTTTGATCTTACTGGCTGGCCTTTTATGGGATTTTCAAAGCCCATAGATGCTTATGATATATCAACTTTGGATCGGACGTTAGAGAGTTGAGAGACACGTGCGGTAATTTCGTGAAAATAGGGCCAAGTGGCCATTATGTAAGAAGTGGGTTTTACGGTTATTCATCACCATATAGCCGGACTCTTTGAGTGGGCCAGTAGCTATTCTAATCTTTTCCCTCAACAACATTGAAAAATAAATTTATATATCCTCACTAGTTTAAATCAACGAGTAATGGTTACTGCACATGCAGGATAGTTAATTGTAGAAAGAAAATGGCCTTGAGCCCTAGGTTTGAGATTCTCCTTGAACGGAGGGCTCCCATATCCTTTCTCTAATTTTGTGTTTTAGTTTTTTAGTTTTTATTTTTTTATAATTACCTGTTGGTTTCATTTTAAATTTTATTTATTCTAAAATTTTATTTATTTTTAACTATTTTTTTTAGTTTTTTTAATGTTTTTAATTTTTTTATCCTCTAACTTTTCCAGATTTTTAAGATTTGTTTTAAAATTATCTTTATTACTTTTAAAAAGGCGGCTGACATGATGTCGATAGAGATATTAGAGCACTGGCTTAGAGCACTGGTAGGAGTCTTGCTAAAACAAAGGGATCTTTAAAATTTGATGAATCTCAGATTTAAAACGTTTGCATTGGATTCGGTAAAGGTAAAACTTAAACTTTGACTTACAATAAATTTATTTTTATCTTCATATTTAAAGATTCACTATTTACAATCTATCCGGTTATTTTATTACAGAGTTATTCTTCCAACTGTTGTCTCCCTTTTCGCCCGTAATTCTATTTCCTTCTCCTAGAGCTTTCTTCCATTTCTTTCTTCCCTTTCTTCCATTTCTTTCGCCCATGAATCCGAAAAAAATTTCTTTTCTCCCTTTCAATTTTTCCTCTCCATTTTCTCTTTTCCCTTTCTCTTTCTCCCTTTCTCACTTCCCTCTACAACCCGACACTCCCTCTCTCCCCTTCTCTCCATTTTTTATTTAGATTTTGCTAAACCCAACCTCATAAACTCATCATTCCCCATCTAAATCGCGCTTGATGAGCACGAGGAAATCTTAGTGATATCATTCGAGTAAATCGCTCTTGAGGGGTCAAGGAAATCACTGCTCAATCCCGAAAGTCACTGCTTAAAGGTATTTTCTTGCATTTTTCTAAGCACCCAAACTGAAAGCATTTTTCTTACATTTCTATTCTGAATCACAAGGTTTCTAAACTGATCTTTGAGGCGTATTTGCTATTTTTTTTTTTATTTCGAATTGGGTTTTTGTGCAGTGTTTTTATGGTCAACAATGGGGCACGATTGATTAATGATTGTTATTTTCCTCTGCTATAATCTTGTTAGGTTTAAGGAGATCAGAGGAATTGTATATTTCCTCAAGACCCTGGTCAGGTATGCTTTATTGGATCCACTCCCTTTTTAAAGGGGTGTTGGACTGATGTTGGGAACTTGGATTTGGGAAAGCTAATACTTTACTGTGTTTGCTAAACTAGAAAACCAAGTGCTTTAAAGTTTAAAGTTTACCAACCACTTAAAATTGATAATGCTTTTGAAATGGTTTTTCCCCTTCTTGACTAGCTGCTGAATGACAAATGCATTAAGGGGAAAGAGGCACCTGAGCTGCATGTAGTTCTTGACTATATAGGAATATAATTCTTTCTTCTTAAAAAGAAGATATCATGTGATCTTTGTTTCAATGGAAAGCTTTTTTTCTTCTTTTTTGGTCCTAATAAATGAAATGGAATTAATATGCATTATTATTTTATTTCTTTTTGCTATTTCTTTCTTGTTTTCATTCGAAATTGTTAGGATTGTCATAAAGAGGCAAAGAAAGATCTGAGAAGTAGAGGGTTGTGTCTGATTCCAGTGTCATGTACGCCGCAAGTTGGGAGAGACAATGGACAGATTATTGGGCTCCTGCTTTCAGCAGGGGCTTCCAGTAGATCATCATCATGGATTTTCAAGTTAAATTGCAGCACACAAAGATCACTACTTCACATAAACGATAAATGTGCTGTAAATTATGTGGTTAGGATTTGTAAGTCCTTAATCAATTTATGCCAATCACTCTTTATATATATATATATATATATATATATATTATATATTATTCCTCCTAAAGGTTTCGGTTTCCTTTGTATATGCAGTGTTAGTAGTATGAGTTGAGTGATCATTCTAGATTTCAAGCAGTTAGTCGATCAAGTACTTAATGTTATTACGCACGAAAGGCCTGCGTGACATAATATAATTCTTAAAATCATGTACACTGATCATATGTGCATAGTTGATTGCCTTTTGCCTTTTCTCTTTGGTGTCTTTTCCATTAGGTTTCATTACTTTTGGTGTGTTTTAATAATTTCCCTTGTTGTATACATGTTTTGGGCAAACATGTGGCTGGGTAGTCACTATAAGATCTGTATTAATTATTTTAAACTTGCTGAAATTATTTGGGTACTGCTACTGAAGTGTAAAACTGCTACTGAAATGTACTGCTATTTTCATTTGTTGGTTTATGAACTGGTTTGTGGAGTTATTACATTATTTTGATACTAAAATGTGAATATATTGAAGTTGTTGGTTTATGAACTGGTTTGTGGAGTTATTACATTATTTTGATACTAAAATGTGAATATATTGAAGTTGTTGGTTTATGAACTGGTTTGTTGGTGGAAATGTTTGGTAGAAATGTTGGTACTGAAATGTACTGTAGCTTGGCCTTTGTTGGGTGATATTGAATGTTGGTGGATTTTGGGATGCAGCTTGACCTTTCTATTATAAATTGATGTTATAAATTGTTGTTAGTTTTTATATTTTGGGTTGCGGCTTGTTTTTATGATGGAAACAAGTTGGTTGGTTACACTATGGTTGGCTATATTACGGATGGAAACAAGTTGATGAAAAGTTAATTGGAAAACAATAATTTAAGTATCAAAATAAATTATTAATGTATATATGGTTAGTGTAATTACAAAATATGAAAAAAGAAATTAAAATAAATATTATTAAAAAAATAATAATATTTTATTATTTTGATGAATCTAATATTGGCTAATCCAATGTGGAGTTATGGATATAAGGTTTTAGATTTATGAAAAATATGTACTTTTCATCAAATTTTGAAGATGAATTTGATGAATCCAATGTTAATGTTCTAATTACACATGACGATCGTCTTTGAAATGCATGCTAACACACTGACTCTGAGCCACGCGAAGCCGATCCAACGAGCGATTATGCAATTAACCCAATTTTTTTGATCTACAAGGTCTTTGGGCACAGCTGCATGGAATTTTCCCTCTAGGAGAAAAAGACGACTGTTAGTTGGGAGCTGTTCTCTCGATGATCATTACGATTTTTGTGTTATATGTTGGAATTTCTTTTTCATAACATGACAATCGTTTCTAGAAATATGATGGCCTCGTGGCATGAGAGTGATCACCGAGCATGCCATGTCCAACCAGTTTCAATAAGATTAGAGCAGTACTTCTCAGCACCACACAATTAAAACACAGTGAAGGACCACACCAATACCCGACATTTCTATGTATCTTCACTCAGAAGGCGATCGAAAGCGATATCTCTTCATCAAATCAACTAAGAAAATATTGATATGGCCGGAGCGAGAAATCTATCATACAGATACTGCATGTCTCGATCAGAAGTAATTTGAGTCCAAATGGCTAAAAGCCTCCCCAAACAAAGGAAAGGGCAACCAGTACTACTTGTCCCTATAAATATATATATATATATATATAGCAGACGATGGATTATATATGTAGACACGATCACCTGCACACAATCATTGTATAGCTCTCTCTTGGTACGCTTTAATTCCTTTGACAGGATTTCACTTGTTTTGTTATTGTACGTTCGATCTAATATTGTTACACAGTTGCTTTCTACTTGCATCTGAAGAGACTAGTTAATGGAGAAATCACACCCCAAGAATGCCTACGGATGGGCAGCCAGGGATACTTCTGGGGTCCTCTCTCCCTTTAAATTCTCAAGAAGGTCCTCTCTCCAATCTTTGGTTATATACTTATTTTATACCCATAGTAGTATAAAAATATTTAGAGATAGATCACGCGACATGTTAATATTACAATCTTAATTTGATGTTGTCCGAAGGCTATATTTATTTATTGCTCCTGCTATTATTGATGACATTGATCCAAAAAGTGTCTATTTCTCTTTCAATTATAGATACTTATGAAAAATTCATATTCATTTCTGTTTTATTTACAACAGATCATGTATAAATTATATGCGTTACAATTCCTCCTTTTTCTTCCTCGATCCTTTTTCTTTGGAATTCTCAATTGGCCTACAATGATCTGTCTACAGGGCAACCGGAGAAAAGAACGTAACGTTCAAACTTCTCTATTGTGGAGTATGCCACTCAGACCTTCACATGGTAGAGAACGATTGGGGTACGTACGTCCACCTACCCGCTTGTGCCCGGGTATGTATTAATCCACATTAATTCTGTATTATTATTAAAAGTAATATTATAATTATTCTTTATTCTTATTAATTTTTATCATCTTTAGTTACAACAACATCTTTTTTATTACCAATTTTGTGGTGAAGAAAGAAAACATATATTACATGTTTGAGTTATCACTTTTATTCGTTTCCAACTCAAACTACCAATTGTCCGATATGAATATGTCCCTAAATCATCAGTACTTTTTTTAAATTTGCATAAAATCTTGGCTTAAATCTGATCGAACTCCCATGAGATTATACAAATTAATGTTGCTTGCGGATGAATTATGAGCACAATTAATTCGTTTTGAACTCAAAATATCCAAGCAATGCTCATGCCCTACCTATTACAAGAAAATTGCTTATTTGCATCAAGTTTTTTTCAACGAAATGACTATTTCTAATTAAAATGAGTTTATTTTCATCGCAAATAGTCATTTTTTGTTGCAAAAAAGTTGGTCACAAATACCTATTTTTCTTGTAATGCTCGTGCGGCCTTGTGCTTCTAAACACAACACAGTTACTGGGTTTGACATTAGCTAGTCTATTACCATCCCATGTAATATAGTTTACTAAATGGATAATGCAGGCATGAAGTTGTGGGTGTAGTAAAAGAGGTGGGGAGCAAGGTACAAAAATTCAAAGTTGGAGACAAGGATGGCGTGGGCTGCATAATTGGAGCATGTGATTATTGTGATAACTGCTCCAACAAGCTCGAAAATTACTGCAAAGAAATGGTCCTCACCTATATTGACAAGTATTATGATGGTACCACCACAAATGGTGGTTGCTCAGATATCATGGTTGCAGACAGGCTACAAGAAAACTGCTTATTTGCGACCAGTTAATTCCAGCGAAATGACTATTTGCAACTAAAATTGGTCGCAAATAGTCTTTTGATTGCAATAAATTGGTCACAAAAACTCATTTTTCTTGTAGTCGAGCACTATGTGGTCCTTATTCCTGATAAACTATCACTTGATGCTTGCGCCACTCTTCTTTGTGCTGGGATCACAGTATACAGCCACTTGAGATTTTATGAGCTTGATAGACCTGGTATGCAATTGGGTGTGGTTGGCCTTGGCGGAGTACTAGGTCATGTGGCCGTGAAGTTTGCCACAGCTATGGGGGTTAAGGTGATAGTGATAAGTACCTCACCTAAGAAGAAGCAGGAGGCCTTAGAACATCTTGGTGCTCACTCATTTTTGGTTAGTAGTGACCCAGATGCAGGTACCGTGTTGTTAATATGTTGCAATGGATCAAATCAAGTATATCCGGAAAAATAATATATTAGATATTCTCGGAGTATGGATACTAATTACTTTTGTCTTATCATAACATGCAATGAAATTACTTATATAAACAATAATCTTAGATAACATGGCATCTATAATAGAACGAGAGTACCACATGTCCGAATTTTGAGGCTACCTAATAATTATTCATATATCTCGCTAATCATATTTGTACTGCATCTTGGCTTCTACTTTTTACCATCCGTGTAGGCTGCACAGGGTACATTGGATGGTATTATTGATAGTCTATGCAGTACACCCTCTTCTGCCTCTGATTGGATTGCTGAAGTCACATGGAAAGCTGATTATGGTTGGCGCACTATAAGAGCCACTTGAGCTATCAGTCTTTCCTTTAACTATGGGTAAGCATGGTGCATGTCTAATGAAAGCTTGAGCGCTTTTTTTTTAAGTAGCCGGTGACTACTCATGGCATGGCCCCACCCAAGTTTATTAATAAAACCCTCACTTCTAGCTGAGGAATACCGTATTAACATACCAAACAAATAAAAACATAAACCAACAAAAAACACCTGAAAACCAAACAAGACCGATCCCAACCCACCTAATATAGTGAGACAATCAGCCTACCTATTTTCGAAAGGATGGAAGGCCCCACCTACCCAACCGAAGAATTCCCTTAAGATAAAAGGGTAAAGAATGACTCTCTTCGTAAATCACGTTCTTCCCCATCTCTCCCACTCTAGCAAGAAAATCCGCCGCACTATGTCCTTCCTGATATTGATGAATCATCCTGAAGTTCACCCCTTCTAACTCTACCAGTAGGTCCTCCCAAAAATCTCAGAGATACCATAAGGCGCATGCACCTTTCCCAAGCCATTCTACGACTATGCGTGAGTCACTTTCAATTATCACATTCGAATATTGAAGCCGTTTGCACAACCGAAGTCCCTCCAAAATTGCTTTTAATTCCGCACTATTATTCATACCGTGCCCAAAATGACAAGAAAAAGTGGCTATCGCATTACCTCAGCAGTCTCAAATAATTCCTCCACCACTAGAATTCCCCGAATTCCCCCGACAGCTACCATCACAGTTCAATTTAACCTAACCTGAAGGGGGCTTGACCCATGAAATTAACTTCCCTAGCCTTGCACACACATGACAGTGTGAAAGTTGAAGTTCACGCACCAACTCCATATCTGACGGAGTGAACTTACGTAAGGTCCTTGAGTTCTCAGCTATAGCACTAACCCAGTACCGAATTTGCCTCCAAACCTGTTCAGAATTCTGGTTCCTACCCTTCATTCTTGCTTTGCATCTTCTCTTCCATAAGCACCATGTAATAACACACAGCAAGACCCCAATTAAAATTCTTATGATAGTTGATTTTCTCGCAAACAAAAACCAGCTGATGAGTCTATTCTTCCATGGCATGGTTCGATGAAACGGAATCCCCAACAGTATTAATAAGGGCTCTATCAAGTTTTGCCCAGCTGCATGACACCCCTTTGTGGGCATTACACCACGACGTGTGTTGTCCTGTGCCTGGTAAATCAACATGTCCACATTGATGTATACAATCATTGAAATCCGCCATAGATATGAGAGGCCTTGGATTTCCACCAATTCTTTCCGCATCCATTTGAATTATATTAAAATCACCTAGAACCAACCAAGGAACATCGGAAACTTGACTTTCTTCCAGGCTTCTCCATAGCTCTCTTCGTTCCACATAAGAACACTTCGCATAGACAAAAGTCACCAAAATCCATCCTTGCTAAGCCAACCTGACACTATCTACATCATCATTGATATCACCTCAAAAGCATTTATAGCCTTCTAAAAGAGCCACAATTTACCACCCTGACTTCCATTAGAAAGGAAGTGATGATAACCCAAAAATTGTCCCAATGTAGCCATACGATCCTCAGCTGCGAATGGCTCTGAAATCGCAAACAAATCCACATAAGCCTTTTTAATGAATTTCTACAACATTCCTCTAGACCTGCCCAACCCCCTAATATTCCAGGAAAAAAAATTGTATAAATCATAGGTCCAACTTATGTGAGCGGGTATGAACTCGTTGAGACTTCCTCAGTGCTTTTTCCTCAATCTTCTTTTTTGATGTCAATCGTTGCTCTGTGTCCGACTCATACATTTTTTCTTTACCCCGTAACAATGAGACTTCACCTACCTCCCGCTTAGAGGAATAACCCACCGTCACCTTCCCCTGACTATAATCCCGCAACCCCTCTAACGGGTGATTAATGCAATCTACCCCAGTCTCCTTCTCAAGCAAAAAAGCCTCACGTATATTTCAGATCTCTTCATCACACCACACTTCCTCACAGTCCTCTTCTTCATTGTCAGAATCTATGGCCCTACCAAGTTGAACCAAACACTTATGCTGGACCTCAGTATTAACTGAGATTAAATGGCCCGAATCATGATTACCTTGGATGACTGGGGCCTCGGGGCATATATCCTGGACCTACAACTCTTTACTAGTTTCCACCACCTCTTTGTTATGATCATCATTCACCACCACATCCTCAGATGGCACTATCTCCCCTTCCTCTAACTGAACAACCTGCTCTTCTCTCTCACCCCCATCACTTACCTTCCCCTCATTCCTCACCACATCCTTAGACGTCACTATCACTTCCTCTGTTTTTTCCCTACTCTATTTCATAGCCTCAGTTGGAACCGTAGCTACCTCCTTCCTCCCTACTTCCTTCCAAACATGATCCACATGCTCATTTCCTAGTCCTTACATCCCTTCCTTCTTACTGGTGTTAGCCCGTGTTTTCTCACCAGACCGACACACGACCGATGTATGCCCTTGCTATAAGCATTTCTTACAATAAAAGCCCTTCTTCTCATACGTAACCTTCTGCCAAAGCTATTTCTGGCCAACTACCAATGGAAAACCATCCACCAGTTCATCTTGGAAGTCCACTTCCACACATATTCTTCCATCGGTAGCCCGGGTATGATATAGCGTCGCATTGTTTGAGCCAAGGAATCGACCAAACAGAGAGGCTAGAAGCTGCAGGCAATCCATATGGTATAGATGTAACGGCAAACCAGGCAAAAATAACCACTGCGGCGCAATAGATGGCTCCTTGTTAACATCAAAGTCCACCGACCAACTAAACAAACGAAATTGACAACCTGCAACCATCCTTCCTTCCCTCTCCCAAGCATGCAGATAGTCCTTCTCATTGGCCAAATGCAACAGCACATGAACCTCATCCATAAAGTTGATCATTGGCACTTCCGTAAAGCCCAAAGTTTTGATAATCTGCAAACGCAACACATCAATAGAAGGCCTCTTTGACATAAACTTCAGCACCGAAGCAAACTTCAATTCCTCAGCCGCCCTATCCATCTCCACATCTGAGAAAACAAAACCCAGAGCCCCATTGATCAATTCTGGTTTTCTAAAGTCGAATGAAATTTGGCACTGAGCAATGGCCATTAAAGGCCTGAGCAAACATACGTCCACCTCCCCATGTAGCACCCACTCCTTTCCCACCCCCATCATCACCTAATCCCTCGCCAAGACCCTCTCTGTTACCCCCAGCAGCACCCACCCCTTTGGTAGTCACCGTAGGGCCACATGGCAAAACCATGCAACGCGGCAAAACCCCACACTCAAAACGATTAAACCCTAGCAGAGGTAAAAAAATCACCCTCCACATCAGCTCCAAAAAGAGGATTTCCAATGACTCTCTATATAAAAGCTTGAGCGCTTGCTGATTGACATTGATGTGTTTGAACTTTGCTTTCTTTTCAATACTACATGTTCAAATAGTATTAGTTGTGGCAGCCTCTTATGATGTGGTTGCCTCATGTATATTAATTTCATGTTAGAGATGGTGTAATAATGAAGTATTATGGAAATGATAGGAAGAAAGATAGTGGGTGGTAGTGCCATGGGAGGCATGAAAGAGAAACAAAAAATGATAGATTTTGTAGCCGAACATGACATATCTGCTGAAATTGAGGTGATTCCGATCGATTACGTGAACACTGCCATGGAGCGGCTTGTGAAAACAGATGTTAGATACCGATTTGTCATTGATATTGGGAACACATTGGGCTCGAGTTGTTGAATTATGCTTCCTTAATCTTAGTACGAGTCACTGACTAGTTGACTATTCAACTCAGTTGATTCAAAAGTCTATCTTCTGGTATTATGTTTTTTTGCTTTTATTTTCTCCGCAATTTTGCAAAGATGTTTTGGGATAATAGTCAAATATAAAATCTTTTCTAATTTGAGATCCAATTAGTTGTTGCATATCTTCATGTAATCCATTCCATCAAAGAAAGACAATGCATTAATAGATATTGGGTCCTTTGTAATCTCTGGCATGCACTCGTGATCATGAAACATTTCATTGCATTAATAGTTCAAAGGCCAATTTTAACTACCTTGCAAGATATGCTTAAAATCAAGATCAACATAACAACATGATCAAAGCTTTGAGTAAGAGCCAACCAATTCCACAATCAATTATGCATTAAGTAGCAAAAAATACTTATAGCATGAAAAGAGCCAATGTTCGAAATGTAGAAGAACAAAAGTTATAATTGCATGTCTTAGAGCATCCACATTGGTCTATGCATATGCATATGCAAAGTCATATTTGCCTAATATGAGCATAAATTTATCTAGATTGGCTTATTCATATCCATATATTTAGCTAACTATGAACAATACTTATCTAAATTTGAAGAGCTATTTTTCACTCCATAAAACATATTTTAATCATTATTTATCTCTCCTCCCACTCTTTCCCTCACAATCATTTCCTCTTCTCCCTCCTTCAACAATACAACAATCCTTCGCCTGCACATTCATTTTATTAATATAATATATTATATAATTTTTTTCGTTTTATTATATTTTTAATATAATATATATAACAAATATATTTTTTATTATTGTATTTGTATTATTAATATCAAATGTATGAAGTGGATGCTAATTGCAAAATATATATAAAAAATTGATTTTAGAAAAAAAATTAATAATAATAATAATATAATTTATTATTATTTTGTCTCAAATATGCATAAGCCAATGTGAAAGTTTTGCTTGAATGGCAAAATAGATATGCAAAAGAGGGTATTTTGCATATGCATATGCATTGACCAATACTAGTGCTCTTAAGTTCAAATCAATCGAGCGGATGAAGCAAACAAATTAATCTATTTATTTTTTCTTTGTACTAGCCAGATAAATTAGAAGTAATGGGAGGAATGTGACGCCTTGACCCACACCTACGGAATGCTAGAATTGTGACGTCGGGATGATGACAACACGGTTACGCATCCCAACGATAAGTGCTAAGTGTGTGTACATGCAATAGTGTAGAACAAAACAAAGCAGCGGATAATTTAAATAAGTCGACTAAGTACCAGATGTATTTAATATAAATTCACTTAAACCAAAACGTTTAAAAAACAAAAAACAAAATAGTTATCCCATAAACATTATAATACAGAATACATAATTCGACAAGTGGGAAACATATCCCAAACACGAGTGAGTGATCCCATATCACTCATTCGGCGGAGCCAAATCCTTAGGCTCAGCATCCGCATCTACAAGAAAATCTACGATACCATAAAATGGTACCGCATAGTAACCACATGAGATGTGAATCTCAGTAAGTAACAATCTAAACAACCCATGAGATAAAACATATTGATGCAACCAACAATTATGCTTGCATAGGATGAAATATGCATGAGACCTAAAAACATCATTTTTCCCGAAAATGATTGTTTTCCAATGCACGCCAAAATCCCATTTTGGCCCAAAACATTCCATTAAAACATTTCCTGCAATTTTCCCCGAAAATGGCCCAAAATAATAATCCATCATTTTCCCAAAATATGGTCCACATATCCATTTATCGAAAAACCACCATTTTCCCAGAAAATGGCCCAAATATACAATTTAATCGTATGCACCATGATCTGCCATATGGACCATCCACACACCCTGGCTCCCTTCGTCACACCACGGGTAATGACCATGTGAGAGACTTCGTAGTGAGCGATGCCCAATTTTGCGCCTAGCGCATTCATGGCCAAAAATCCTCTAACCCCTGCTAGCAAGAAGGGCTACAGAGTCGTCACAAAACTGTTATCATCCTGTCCAATCCCGTTGTCGCCCAACGATAACCCAGGGACATCACTCAGTATATTCCGCTCCCGAGTGACTAGAGGAGCTCCACCTAGATAATACTCCATCTCGGCTTGGGGTCGTGATACACATGCACCCAGAAACCATTTCTCACATGAAAACCCAGTTTTCAAACATACACATGAACATGCATGCAATTATGTGAAAACCCAGTTTTCCTTTACAAACGTGAATATGGGTGCAATTATGCAATGTACATAACATGACATAAATATCCAATAGCCAACAAATCCCAGCATAATCCAATCACACAAACAACTCCATTCTCCAATCCAATCGACCCCCTTACTCCTCGGACTCAGTCTGGCACAACCAAGCAATTCACAGTAAATATGAGTTAGTGCAAAAATACATTTAAATCTCACAAGTTCTTTATAAATATACTTATAGAGTTATAATATAATTTTCGAAGGATCGCGGAGGTGCTAGAAGTGGTGGCACAGCAACAAAACAGTGGAATTCGGGCTAAAGTCGTGGGTCTCAAAAATCCCAATTTCGAATGGGGACAAACTAAGACTTGGAATGGCTAGGGAAGGGCTTAGAGGTGTTGGTGAAACTATTGGTGGTGGTGTTGGCCGTGGGAGGCGGCGTGGGCGGTGGTTGAAGGCCAAAACACCCAAATCGGAAATGGTGATGGAAGGGCTTCTAGGGTGGCAGATCGGAGCTGAGGTTGGGTGGTTTAGGTAGCTAGGAGGCTGTCAATACTGTGGTGAAAAGATGGTGGCCAATGGTGGTGCAACGGCGGTGCTGGAATACAAAGACTGTGGGGCTTGAAGTCGTGCGTGGAAGCTAACGGTGGTGAGGGAGGAGCTCAAAAGGGAGGGGGATGGTCGCCGGCTGGAGGGGAAGGAAATGTGAGGGGCGGGGGAGGCCACGGACGGCACATGATGGCGCACTGGGAGGATGAAGAAACAAACGGGGAGAGGGGAAGAAGTTCTCTCGCGCGGGAGGAGCGAAGCAGAGGGAAGAAGGAGAAATAGGGAAACGAGGAAAAAGAGGAGAGGAGAAAAAAAAGGGGAAAATAAAAAGTGAGAAAAGAAATAAGATTCAATCCTCAAAACTTGGGTCACAAAATTGATCCAACGAAAAGAATTTCAAAATAATAAGTTGAATAAAATAATTTAAACGCAGAAACTATCTAAAATAAAATAATAATAAAAATCCAACAACAATAATTTTAAAGCCCACAAACAAACGAATTTAAATTAAAGAGCAATTTAAATGAAAAAAATAATTAATATTAAGAAAGCATTTCAAAATAAATTGCACAACTTAAAAATCATAAAAATAAACCAACGATAAATCCGATAAATTTAAAACAAGAGAACCAATATTTTAATTAATCAAAATACTCCTTCAATTAAAATACTCTAAAATATGGGGTATCACATCCTCCCCCCCTTAAATAAAATTTCGCCCTCGAAATTGGCAAAGTCAAACATTAAAGCTAAGACAGGGATAAGATTCGATTAAGAGCAGACTTAAGAAACATACCGCCAGGGTCAACCAAACAAATACAGATATTGCTCCCTCACATTGGCCTCTCTCTCCCAAGAGAAATCTTGAGCCAACGGATCACCCCATGACACTTTCACCAAAGGTATCGTCTTGGACCTTAACCTTTGCTCTTTCCAATCCACAATCTACATCGGGGCAATTTCATAAGTAAGGTCAGGCTAAAGTTGAATGCGTTCTGGGTCGACAAAACGCGGTTCTTGTTGTCCAAAACTATTATTCAATGACGACACATGGAACACATCGTGAACTTCCTCAAAATAATCCGACAATACAACTCTATAAGCAACAAGCCCAATCTTCTCCACAATCTGAAAAGGGCCAACATACCTTGGACTAAGCTGTCCCTTCTTACCAAAGTGCTTAATGCCTTTCATAAGAGAGACTTTGAGGTAAACCCAATCACCTTCCTCAAAGGATAAGTCTCTTATCCTCGTATCTGCATAACTCTTTTGACGACTTTGTGCTTCCACCATTTTAGTCCTTATAACTCGAACTTGATATTTCATTTCTTGAATTAACTCGGGCCCAATTAATTTACTCTTGCCACTTCATCACAACACAAGGGCTATCTGCACTTCCTTCCATACAAAACTTCATACGGGGCAGCCTGAATGGAGGCATGAAAACAATTATTATAAGCAAACTTTATTAGTGGCAGATGATTTTCTCAACTCTCCTGAAATTCCATGACACAAGCCCGCAACATATCCTTAAGAGTCTGAATAGTGTGCTCTGATTGATCGTCAGTTTGAGGGTGATATGCAATACTAAACTTCAACTTAGTGCCTAAAGCTGCTTGCAAACTCTTCCAAAAATGGGACGTGAACCGCGGGTCCCGGTCCGACACAATACTCTTGGGTACTTCATGCAAACACACTATCTCTTTGACATACAACCGAGTCAGCTTTCCAAAGAGTCAGTATTATTGATAGGCAAGAAATAGGCACTCTTGGTCAATCGATCAACAATCACCCAAACCGAGTTCTTTCCACTAGGAGTCCTCGGAAAACCCATTACAAAATCTATAGAAATGTCATCCCCACTTCCCCTCAGGAATAGAGAGAGGCTGAAGTTTATCAGTGGGTCTCTGATGCTCAGTCTTAACTTGACAGCACCTGTCACATTTCTCAATAAACATTACGATATTCATCTTCATCCCTTCCCACCAGAAATTTCTCTTTAAATCTCGGTACATCTTTGTGCTTCCAGGATGAACTGAATAAGGAGCCGCATGAGCTTCTTCCAAAATTTGCTCTTTAAATTGTAAATCTCGGGGAATCACTCTACGATCCTAAAACTAAAGAACCCCATCTTTATCCAAATTGTAATGCAAGGGTCCTCTAGTATTCCATACTCTCTTCCAGATGTCTAACAATTTTGGTTCTCTTTTCAGGAGAGTCTTCAATTCTTCAAAATTAGTATAACAATTTGAACTCCTAATTACAATCAAAATATCACGCTCCTGCTGCGCACTCTGATAATTCGCCACATGCATAAAATTTATGTCCTCATAAAAATAACACCATCGAGTACAAGGTGACTTCATACCTACTAACCAGAAAACTCTTACCACATTTTGGTAGAAAATACTCTTTCCCAAGACCATGAGTTATCACTCACATTCCTCAATTAACTCCTACTGTCTTAATCATAATCAATATTCCACAAAATACATCCATGATCATTGACAGAAAACTAGTATCAATCAACCTCATCATCCCAAATTGAAAATAAGTAACATCACCCCAAAATAGACCCATCTCATTTAAGATGAGGAACATACCCTAAAATGATTGAATCCAACCCATCCAATCAATAAGAGCGCCTATAAATTTCTACCTGACAACCTAAACCCAAAAGCATGTCACCTAAATTTTGAATATCATCTAATCTAGTGGTGACTAAACTCACTACAAACCACCATTGACTTCACCAAAACATTATCGAAACATTCTTGGTAAATCGCCCTACTTCTACTCCTATAAGCTAGTATTAGCACGGCTAGTTCCTTCAATAGCACATCACTATTAAACCTCAAGGCAAGCCATACTGCTCAAATCTTCAATCCACCAAAAACTATTGCACAACACCCATGGATCCTAATGCTTTTTTAACTCACATACTCGATTATGTTATCCACCTCTGATGCCTAAGCTTCAACTTCCAAGATTTTATCATACACCATACATGGCAATCCAACAATCTCTCTTTCAAGTTATATAACAATGTCCATAATTCTCTTGACTGGACGCTCAATCTCCAAAGCAAAGTATAGCCTCACAATTTAAATTCCTATGTAATCTCAAGTCACATTTAAATTCCTGAAGGTAATCACAACAATCATCGCCAACTATCATTCCATTGAGTAACTCGCTTCGACTGTACACTTCAATCAACTCCCCAAAAACTCAAAGCCAAGGTCTCTTGAATTTAATACTATCATATCGACTCCTCTTCAATACCTATGAAAGCCACTTCTTCCAAGCCAAAAATGAGACTAGGACCTGTACTCTCTGAAATCCATACACACTCACCACTACTACGCATCGATCTCATGCACCCTTAGCCAAAACCAATAATCCTCCAAACGTGCAAGTGATCCATCACTGCCATTTCCATTATCTAGACCTATATCCTTGAAATCAACAAGAATCATTTCCTAAATCTGCACCATCTATTATCCTTAAACTTGATATGGATCAATCCTAAAACCTGCCACTATAACCTCTAACTAATAACAATTATTTTCCCGAATTAGATCCAAATCTTCAATCCTCAAAGAAATACACGAACTAAATCAATACTTTCAATCCCCAATGAAATATTCTCCTTCAAAGTTCCGATATCAATAGCTCAATTCTGATCAACCCCATTTTAATGGTTACAACCTAATCAGTCTCCAAAATAATTGAAGCTAGCACACCAAGCCTGCAGAAGTAAAAAGTCCAATCTCATTATAAATCAGTTCATCAAGTCTGCAATTCTAAAATCTTAAACTATATTAGAATCACTTTTCGAAATTTGTAAATCGATGAACTTATATCCAATAATAAAACAATCGACTCTCAAAGCTTTCAACATCTAAAACATTAAATGATAACAAATTATTTCCTAAGTCTGCAAAACCTTAAATCTTTGGTGAAATTCTCATAAATCTATCCTTAAAGTTTGTTGAACTTACAACCTCCTATTCTAATGCCTCATGTCATATCTCCACAAAATTTAAAACCGCAATTATCCTATTCCCAAAAGAGATCACCCAAGCCATGTCGTTCCCTTCATGCCTCGATATTATAAAACCAACCCAAGTCGAAAAGAGTTCAGACATACTTCACTAAATATTCATACCTATCAATGACATCCTCAATCGTACCATCTTCCTGTCATAGCGTAACCTTTAACCCCACTTAAAACTCTGGAAAAAAATCAAATACAATGCAAAAATAAAATAATACAACATAAAATAAAATAGAATAAAACCTTTAAATATAACATACATTAAAATAAATAATTTCAATTTACAACTTTAAATATTCTGGTGCCTCGCATACGGGACATATGGTTTTACCCAGAGTCGTACAGCTCTGATACCACTTGTGACACCCTGACTCCCACGTACGAAAATGAAGGAATCGTGATGTCAGGATGATGAAAACACGGTCACGTATCCCAATGATAAGTGCCAAGTATGTGTACATGTAACAGTGTACAACAAAATAAAGCAGCGGATAATTTAAGTAAGTCGACTATGTACCATAATTGTTTAATACAAACTCACATAAACCAAAGCGTTTAAAAAAGAACAAAAAACAAAAAATTTATCCCGTAAACATTATAATACAAAATACATAATTCAACAAGCGGGAAATAAATCCCAAACATGAGCGAGTAATCCCGTATCACTCATCCGATGGAGCCAAGTCCTTAGGCTCAGCATCAGCATCTGCAACAAAATGTACGATGCCATAAAACTGTACCGTAGGGTAAGGAATACCACATATGATGTGAATCTCAGTAAGTAACAATCCAAACAATCCATGAGATAAAAATATATTGATGCAACCAACAATTATGCATGTATAGGATGAAATAGTCTTGTTTTTGCGACATTTTTTCAAATTGTTGGTAAAAATTTTTTGTAAAGCAACTTTCGCATCCAATATGCATTGAAGTAGAAACGTTTGGGAAAGACTAATTCTGGCAATTCTCGCCATTTTTAGCAACGAAATATGGCACTAGAAATACCATTTTTCTTGTAGTAAATTTGGAAAAAATAAGAAGTGATCCACGATTGAAGTAAAGTACCACATAATTTATAAAAAATAATGAAAATAAGATAATAGTATAGTATGTAGCATTACTCATTTTGTGAACCCTTGCTCGAGCTAGGCTCGCCAAGGTAGTATCTATGTTCTTGTAAGAAAATAAACAAACTTGATTTTCTGGCATGCAAACTGATATGGTATTATGGTGACCTAATTCCAGAATATAAAGATATGAAATATACTCTAGCATGGTTAATCAAGGTCAACTAAATCCTAGCTTGTGAGGGATTAATCAATTTAAACCAATTTGTTAATTTAAAGCATGGGTGAAAATTAATTTAGTCATCTCTACTACTTATGGACACAATCCCCTCTATTTTTTTTTTAATTTGTTGGGAGAGGGTGCATGGCAGCGGGGGTCATATTGTAGTGTGAAAGTCGGAGCAACATCTAGCTAGCAGGGGCTACAAGTTAAAAATCAAACATTCATTAGCTATGCAACCACCAATTTCATTGGTCGACAAATCAAGACTTGTTAGCTCCTTGAAAGGCTGAAACAGGGACACATTTAGCAACCAAGTTGTACCAATAAAGCTGGCTGCATAATGGTGACGTTGCTTTATATCGTGGAGGGGGAGTACTTCAATGACATGACCCGTGGTGGAGTTGCATGACACTCGCTACCAACCACAACAGTCACTACTCATCTAATGATCTACGTCCTCAATCCAAGAGGGAAGACGGTGGCCAACGTCATAATCGGATTTTAGAAACGCCTTTAGTAGTGGCTTCACTGGAGGGGGCTAAGGTAGTGGGAAGAAACCATTTTGCGTGAAGTGTGTGTGATCTTTCTCTATTTATACATGCTATTGGAAACCCTAATTGAAAAAAAGGGAGAAATCAATGTGCATGCAGTAGTTATGCATGGGTTTAATGCAGTATTGTTTGGCTTAGCTCGCGGGTTTTGGCATTGGGTCCCTTTCAAAATATTTGGGCCCACATCTCAGATAGTGTATGAACTTAATAAATGGTTGGGTCGGTTTAAGCGGTCTAAATAATCACTTTGGCTTATTCGAATTTTCATGGACAAAGTATTTTATAAATTCTGATGGGCATCATCCTAAATCCATAATAAGTCCAATGTCTGGTAAGTATTTTTCGGCCTTTAAAATAATAGTTGAGCCTATCACCAATTAAATAGAGCCCAGTTGGTCTTTAAATATTAAAATCTCGTTTGGTTACACAGATAAAATGAAATAAGATTAGATAAAAGTTGAAAGTTGAATAAAATAATGTTATAATATTTTTTTTAATATTTTTTTTAAGATTTAAAAATTTTGAGTTGTTTATTATATTTTATATGGAAATTTGAAAAGATTGTAATTATTATATGAAATGAAATGAGATGAGATGGTTTGATTTGTGTAACCAAATCAAGCCTAAATGGGCTTTTGTCCAATTATTGAGCCCAATAAAACTCTTGTAACCTACCATAATAATTTATGGGCCCTGGGTCTTTCTAAAATTATCTGACTAATCTAATTTTGGCTTCTATAAATATTGGCCCATTGATATTCTCCAAAATCTTCAACTACGCCCTGGGTCAGGTCATTACAGTCAGTGTTGACTGTTATGCTAATGAATGATGATTATTATGCTCTTAATAAAGTTCAGTAATTGTATAGGTGTATGAAATAACAAAGACACAAAAGGAACTTTATCTTTGTGAACATAAGAGATGTGGACAACTTCTAGTAAAAGTTTAAGATTTACATTTTTTCATGAATGCTAGGATGGACTACATGGATTAGTGAAAACTAATTGGTAAGATATCTTGCTAAAATTGGTAGGAATCCTATGTGTGGTATTTCTGTTCTTAACGTATAAAGTCTTACTTAAGCCTAGGCTACCATTGACTTTGTTAGGAATTTGAGATACTTACACTAATTGAAAGTTCAAGTCAACATTACATTCTTGTATGTATAAGGATATCAGTATTTGACTAAAAATTTATTATCCCAACCTAAGGGAGGGATTGTAATATTTATTGTAGTTTCTTATATTAAATATATGAATTTATTGAATTTGGGTTATATATTTTCGTGGAGACATTACCACAAGTCGATGCATGGATTAGTGGTAGAGGTATGTTAATGGACCTTGACTTATTTTATGAAATAAATAATGTGTTGGACTTGGACATGAGCTGGCCAAGTCTTGCGCTTGTGCCGAATAGTCGTAACATTTGGGCGATTGCACATGGGTAGAATAGGCACTTTGAATGCGTGCAATGCTTCAAAAGATTAATTGAACCTAATAGGCACTTTGGGGAGACTTAAAACATGGGCTAGGCATGCCTCTTAGTCTTTAAGTGAAACGTTAACGTTATTTCCTTTAAACTAATAATTGTTAGTTGAAAAGTTAAGAATTGTGATTTTTCACATGTGTCATTTCATTCTCTATAAAAAGAGGATTAAACCCGCGAATTTTATAACTTCATTCTCTCATTTTTTCAGTCACTTGCACAATTTTATATAGAAATTCTAAAGGAAAAATTTTAGACTTGCTATCTCCCGTTGATGACTTTGTTGTATTCTAGAGGTAAATTACTTATAATCTGATAGCAAAGTCTTCCGAATAGGGGGCAATTAATACCTTAAAGATCATAGTATTCTACACGTCTCAAAGTCATATTTATTTTTCTGATTATCGTATCCATTCAATTTTCTTCAACAAACATTGCTTCTATAGATATTGGCGATGCATCACATTGATTACAGGAGAGGAGAAAATAGGTTGGTCAAGAAGCGGGGTTTGCACGACAGCTTCCTTCAAATTATGCAGCCTTGGATTCTTCTTGGATTTTCACTCCAATGGAAGTTTTGTAGTACAAGCCTGCCACAAAATCCTAGTACTGATCAGCTGGCTGCGACAAAATTCTAATTATTTCCACATTGATTTGGACAGATTCCACCATGTACGCCAAAAGACTTTTCGAAAAAGTGGAAGACCTTATTTGGAAGATTGCTATCATGGGCTCAACTTTAAAGTTGGAGGCTCTCTATTAAAACATTGACTTGGACTAATATTAACACAAAATTCCTTACTATCCACGATTATTTAACTTACTCGGAAATTCAGGATCTTGATAATTCCAATATTTAATTATCACTATAGTTTGTTTGTTTTATATTTCACTTAATTTCTGTTGTCGCCAATTAATGCATGCCGGCGAGGAATCTGAGTAAAAGTCTCAGTGTATGGAATTGGAATATGCGTAAAAGTCTATGGAGAAGTAGCACTGCTAGTATTTTCAATAAGAAATTTTCCCACACTTTCATTGATTCTCCATAGGAATTATATAGAAAGTCTATAGTTCTATGTTAAGCAATATACAGACAATATGATACTAACTATACAGCAATTACATAAATTATGGACATGATTCTCGGCTAGGAATCCTCCTCTGTTATTTTGCCTCGATTTGTGCAATCATCCTTAATAAAGTCTCTGTTTCTTACGACGCTTCTTAATTAAGAACTATATATCCAGCGGCTAAAACTCGGCATCCTGAAGACATAATTTTATAAACTGAAACTTCAGGTTCTATTTCGACGCCAAGTTATCCAACTGCTCTCTCTTTATCTCTCACTCACTCTCTCTCTCTCTCTCTCTATACTTTCCAAGTCGAAGATTACTACTTTCGTAGGACAAAAGGCCATGTTTCGTCTCTTCATCTTCCTTCTACTTCTTCCCACCGCTCACTCAGTTTATTTCCAAATAACTCGCTTTGAACATAATGATGACGACATACTATACTTGGGAGATGCAGAACCTTCTGTTGGAGTCATTGAGTTGATCAAAAGATATGATTATCTATGCCGAGTTGGTCGAGCCATCTATTCTGAGAGGGTGCCTCTCTGGGATTCTGATACAGGAAAACTCACTAACTTTAGCACACATTTCTCCTTCGTTATCGACACCCAAGGTCGTGCTAAATATGGCCATGGTTTAGCCTTCTTTTTGGCTCCTGTCGGGTTCGAAGTCCCTCTAAACTCAGCTGGTGGATTTTTAGGCCTATTCAACACAACAACCAGCGATTCATCTCAGAACCAAATTGTTCTTGTCGAATTCGACTCGTACGCGAACCAAGAATGGGATCCTCCATTTGAGCATGTGGGTATTAATAACAACTCAATTGCTTCCACAAAATACACTTCTTGGAATGCCAGCTCACACAGTGGAGATACCGCTGATGTATGGGTCACTTACGATGCTTCTACGAAGAACTTGAGCGTCTCTTGGAAATATCGAACAACCTCTAATGCTCAAGAGAATACGAGCCTTTCTTTTGAAATTGATCTCATGCAGGTTCTTCCAGAGTGGGTCATAGTTGGATTTTCAGCTGGTACAGGTCAATTTACAGAGCGCAATAAAATTCTGTCATGGGAATTTAGTTCAAGTTTGGAAAGAAAGGAAAGAGTGGGGAAGAAGGAAAACAAGAAGAGTTTAGTGGTTGGTCTAACAGTTTCAGCTGGTGTTCTGATAGCTGTAGCAATTGTAACATGTGTAATATTGTGGGCTTGGAAGGTAAAGAAAAAGGAAGATGAAACAAATGAGACAGTGAACTTAACATCAATTAATGAAGACCTTGAGAGAGGAGCAGGACCAAGGAGATTTTCTCACCGAAATCTTGCTTTAGCCACCAACAATTTTTCAGATGACAAGAAATTGGGACAAGGAGGGTTTGGTGCCGTGTACAAGGGGTACTTAATTGATTTGGATATACCAGTTGCTGTGAAGAAAATCTCAAGGGGGTCTAAACAGGGAAGAAATGAATACATAACTGAGGTGAAAATTATTAGCAGGATTAGACACAGGAATCTGGTTCAACTCATAGGATGGTGCCATGAAAATGGTGAGTTCCTACTTGTTTACGAGTTTATGCCAAATGGTAGCCTTGATATGCACTTGTTTGGCAAGAGGAGTCCTTTAACTTGGGCAGTGAGATTCAAGATAGCTTCTGGGTTGGCATCTGCGCTGCTTTATCTCCACGAAGAATGGGAGAAATGTGTCGTTCACCGAGACATCAAATCGAGCAATGTCATGCTTGATTCTAGTTTTAATGTGAAGCTTGGAGACTTTGGATTGGCTCGGCTCATGGACCACGAGCTAGGTCCTCAGACAACTGGATTGGCTGGAACGTTAGGCTATATGGCTCCAGAATACATAGCCACTGGAAGGGCTAGTAAAGAGTCAGATGTGTACAGTTATGGTGTGGTTTCATTAGAAATTGCTACCGGACGGAAGTCAACTGACCCTCCAGAAAAGGATTCTGCAATGGGATTGGTAGAGTGGGTTTGGAATCTTTATGGAAGGGGAAGGCTTCATATGGCGATTGATGAGAGATTGCATATGGATTTCGAGGAGACGGAGGTAGAGTGTTTAATGATTGTCGGACTGTGGTGTGCTCATCCTGATCGAAGTCTTAGGCCGTCAGTAAGGCAAGCAATTCATGTTCTTCATTTTGAGGCTGCAATGCCAAATCTTCCTTTGAATATGCCTGTTCCTTTGTATCGTGTACCCACACCATTAGTGAGCTCTGGTGAACCTTCTATAACTACTAGTCTAGACGGCGGTCGTTGAGCGTCTGAACTGTGAACCATGCGCACCTTGATTTGTCAAGCTATAGGCTTCTTGTCTTTGCGTCCCTTTTGTACCGCTTATTGTCTTAGGTATACATTTTACAATCTATGAAGAAAAAGCCAAATTGCAAGTCCCTTTTTTTTTTGTGCGAAAGCTTCATATTATTAGAGAAAACATTACAAAGTGTTTTTGTCCAGCCACAAGGCCTGGGACACATCAACAGAAACAATATCCCACCACATCTTAATGTTTTCAACATTCAAAACATAACGGGCAGGCCTATGTGCGACTTCATTCCCTAGTCGATTAACATGTTGAACTTTGCAATCTCTGAAACGTTGCATAAGTCTCTTTGTTTCTTGAACTAAGACTCTTTGTGGGCAGTGTGAATCATTAACATTTTGGATCTCGTTGACCATCATCAAACAATCACTTTCAAGAATGAGATTAGCAATCCCCATATTTGCACATAGTTGTAAGCCTCGGAACATGGCTTGCAGTTCTATAGTTGCAGGATATTGGGCCTTAGCTTCCAACTTGCAAGCAGCCATAATAATGTGTCCCTTTTGGTGTCTCTAAGAATGATACACACCCCTGCCTTGTGATGTTCAAAAAAGATTGCACCATCTACATTCAGATTTAGGAATTCTGGAGGAGGAGGTTGCCAACTGTAGCTTGGCTTGGGCTGTGAGCTCAGCACCTGCCTCATTTCATTATGAAGTTTTTGCATCGATAAAACATACTGTAACACCCCGTTTCCAGAAGTCCGGAGAGTTAGCTCTTGTAACCTAAACCCATCTACTATAACATACTTATATACTCTAAATTCTCCATTAAAATACAAATCATTTATTGAAACCAAATTTATAAATTCCTCCACCAGGACACCAAATAAATAAATAAATGAAATAATTGAAAAACTCCCTAAAAATTAAGAAATATCCATAACTCCAAATATCAAATAACATAAAATCATCAGCATACTAAATAAGACTCTCAAATAAAAACTTGTACCCTCTAGCACTTATTCCTCTATGATCGTTAAAATATGTTAATACTTCATACTCTTGACTTCCAACTGAGGCATAATCAAGATTATCTGGAAAATATTATAGAGATAAAGGGTGAATTATCAACAAAGAACATATACTAGTATGTAAACATCAGCATTTTCAAAATTCAGATTGCAGAACAAAATGTTTAATATCAGAATGCAAAGACAGAAACATTTACTTTCAGAATGCAAAATCTAAACATGTTAAAAAAATATTAGAGCAAAACTTTCAGAAAAACATTCTTATTTAAAAATCCTTTGGCATATCAAAATCTGAGACCTCATATTCATCAATTAGAGCATCACACCGGGATATATACCATGTTTAACTCCCATGATATGGTTATAAACCACCATTATAACCCGTGGAAGGGCCGTATCCACGATTATAACCCGTGGTTGGGCCGTATACCATGTTTAACCCCCGTGATAGGATTATAAACCATCATTATAACTCGTGGAAGGGTTGTATGCACTATTATCACCCGTAGTTGGGTTGTATACCATGTTTAACCCCCGTGGTAGGGTTATAAACTAACATTATAACTCGTGAAAGGGTCGTATCCACTATTATCACTCGTGGTTGGGCCATACCCACTATTATCACCAGTGGTTGAGCCATATCCACTATTATAACTCGTGGTTGGGCTGTATCCAATATTATAACCTGTGGTTGGACCGTATGCCACTATTATCACCCGTGGCTGGGCCGTAACTGAAACCAAACAGAACATCATAATCAGAATGCAAAATCAAAATCTCGTGCCAAGGTTTTCAGATGCCACAACATATCTAAATAGAGTACTGAGAAAATTAAGATATTTCCACATATTCAAAAACAGTTTCAGAACATTTTCACATCACATGCACAAATTTTCATAAATTTAATATTTGCTCTTTTTTCTCAGTTTAATAACAAAATGCCAAAAATAAGCTTATGTCTACACCAATCATGCTAGAAAAATACCTTATTGTTATACAGAAATTCATGAGTAATGCAGAATAAATAACTAAGGTCGTTTCAATTTTTTTTCATAACGAAATATGCATATTTTCCAAAAATCAACCTCTACCCATTTTATTTTTACACAAAGTGTGAGACCCAGCCCACTGCCAAGCCTAGGCACGTGGAAAATGCTTCAATAATTCACGTCACTCGGGTTCGCGCCATCTTTCCTTTTTCATGCACGTCCATCCCTTCCTCTTCTTTAGGTTTTATCTATTTTCCACTTATAGTTCATATATATGTTAAGCTTTTCTCAACCCTAGATTCATTGCCGATGTGTTCTCTTCACGCCTCAGCCACCCAAACTGTTTGGTCATCCACCCTCCACAATGAATCTCAAGCCAGACCTCACCACCGTGCTCAGCCACACGAAGCTGCCGCCCAACGCCTCGTAGCCTCTGTTGCAAGCCTCGAAATCTCCTGTTTTAGTTGTCCAAAACAGAGCAATGTTCAAGCCGTTGCAACCTCCCTCCACCGAGAACTCCGCCATGCTGTGACCCCCACAGAAACTGCCAGCGAGGACTTCCCTTCACCCCAGTCCACTGCACGCCGCACGCCGCCTCAAGTTCCCCAATAAGCTCACGCCATTTCTGGTTGGTGGTTTTTCTCTCCCGGTCTCTCCCTCATTCTCTCACCGTGTGTCTCTCTCACTCTCGCTGCCCAGCGTAGGTAGCCTCGCCACCATACACCCTCCGTTGCACTCCAATTGAGCCACCGTAGCTCCTCTAGCTAGCCCGTTGCGCCTTGCCCCTCCATGCATATTCTCGATTAAGTCATAAGTCATCATCGCTGCACTTCATTTCCCTTATTTTTCATGTTGTTGACTTAAAGAGTTGTACATATATATATATATGGGTAAGTCTGTAACCAAATAGAATAGGAGTAATAACTGTTATGCCCACTGATCATGTTTTCAAATGATGAAGAATTTCAAAAGCTATTGCATAGTCGGTCTAATAAATAAATAAAATTACATTATTACCCTTGAGTTACAAGTTGCTTTATTGTGTTTTAAACCTCTAATATGTATTTGTAAACTCTAAGTTTTACATGTTTACAGAAATGATTTTGTCAAGTTAAATTTATTTTAAGTGAAGCTTCTTTCAAAAGTAAGTGATAACATTGTAATTTTATTATGACCTAGTTTGTTAAATAGTCCTTATGTATAACTTAAAAAGAAATTTTGGTATAATTATGTTATGTAGTATTAAATCTGATAGTTTGATTTTCAGTTGTAAATAAGTTAGAGTTTAATACTTTAGCTAGAGATTTAGATGGAATTTGGGAGATATTAACATTTTTGGATTTCGTGAATTTAGGTTTCTGAGGAATTTAAAGTAAGTTATTTTAGCATCTTAAGCTTAAATATTGGAATACGTATTCAATTGAAAATTTTAAAAAAATTACGTGATTGTGTTATGGGTGAAGATTAATTTTTGTTCGGCATTTTTAAGGAAATTTTTGAAAGGCTAAGAAGTTCATGTAAGCAGGGTTCCTATGCTAGATTTTCATAAAAAGAAATGAACTGGGGTTAGTTTGTAAAAAATGTGCATGTTATTTTAAAAAGAAAATTTGAAAATCGACTTCAGTATATGTTTTGCATTCACTCATGAGATACATATGAAAGAGAAAAGAAATGTTTTTGACATGAAATGTATAGACATGAGTAATATTTGACATGTTTATGAAATGTGCAAAAGAGCGAATAAGATATCTATGAATTTTTGTACATATGACATGAAAATGATTTGGGTTTGTTTATGATCAAATGGAAATGATATGAATATGTTCAGCACATGATTTGATATGATATGAATATGAAAAACCTTTGGCATACTTATCTGTTCTAATTCTGATTCTGAATATGGTTTTGATATGATGATACTAGTTCACGTGATATGGTTGGTACCAACATGATATGATATGATATGAGTGTACCCACTTTGAAAACAAAGTGGTCTTTTATGTGTTCTTTCATGTATGCAAACTCGGGTCTCCGAGATTGAAAAATGGAAAGTTTCACAATATGATACTATCTGGTTTGGCCACCAGGGAAAGCACAACCATACCACGAGAGTTAAATATGGTATATGACATGATAAGATACAAGATGACATAATAAGATGAAGATGTGCAGTTATGTTGTGCTTATGAAAATGAAATGTTTTATTTCTGCATACCAAACTTTCTAAAAATGGCTCATGTTTACATACTAGTATATGTTCTCTGCTTACTGAGTTGTGGATAACTCACCTCTTATCTTCATATATTTTCAGATGACATTGATTACCAAGCTAGAGGTCAGGAATAGAAATTGGAGATTGGCTAAGAGTAACTCAATAAGACCGAAATTGGTCGAGTACCTAAGAGTACCATTGTTAGTAGAAGCATTTAGCTTGAGTATTTGAAGTACTTTATGTTGTTTTGACCTATTAAGACCGAAAGATGTATCGTTTTATTTCGTTGAGATTATTGGCAGATTGTGGACCCCCCTTTGGTTTATGTTATTTTGTAATGATAACTTCTGGAGTTTGTATTATGGTTATTTGGAAAATATGATATCGTGTACTATTTATGAAGTCCTGGAAGTTTTAAATGCTTGGAGAGGCAGGTTTGTAAGTGACAGGTAGTAATTCTCCGACCCTTTCGGGTGCGGGGTGTTACACAAAGTCTAGCATAGGAACTCTGCTTATCTGGACTTCTCAACTTCTCTGAATTTCTTCAAAATAGTGCTGAATGAAAATTACTCGTCACCTATAAAATAGTCACGTAATATTCGTAAATTTCTTGTCACACACGTATTTCAATACTTAACCTAAAATGCTAAGTTAACCTATTTTAATTCCTCAAAACCTAAAATTCTCATAACCCTAAAATATCATCACTTTCCAAATTGCTCAATATCCACATATTTTCTCTGGCTATTAAACTCTAAATTATTTCTAAAACTACACACTACCAATTTTACTAATAACAATCTATGCTACATAAAATACATCTCTAGTTTAAAAGTTCTCTTAACAAAATTGATTAAAGAAAATAGGAAAGCAAAATTTCATTTAATAAAAATAGACTAATTAGTTTCTCTTTAAAGGGTTCACAAAAAAAGTCTTGCACTTACTATGTACTTCTAGAATTCATATTTTAAGAATATATTAATACAAATAATATATTTCAAATCTTTATTTATTTTCTTTATAAATTCATGTATTTAAAAATAAAACCCCCACAAAGTGAGTTTGATATATAAAAACCAAACTTGACCAATGTATTATTAGTCTGATGATAATGGTATTTTAGGAATTAAATAAAATATGTAAGGGCTCTTTGGTAAAAACTGCAATTTATAAAACAATAAATGGAAACTGCAACTACTCAAACTACCTCATGCGACCCAGAAAATATAATTCACTGAGAGAGAGATGGAGGGTAGAGCGGGGCTGCGAACTAGGCGGTGGTCTAAGGTGGCGAGGGTGGCCGTAGGTCACTGTGAGAGAGAGAGTGATGAGAGAGAGACCAACTAATGAGAGAGAGAGGGAGAGAGAGAGAGCGCACGGAGACGGAGAGGGAGGCAGCGAGAAGGATGACTTAACCTGATCAAAATGGTGTGACTAGTGGTGGCACGGGCAGCGGTTTCTATTACTTATCAAAATTTTTACTAGAAATCAGGATAGGGTTATGGTGTGGCACCCCCGACCCCCACGTACGGAAACTCGGGAATCGATACGCCCGGATAATGACAACACAGTCATGCATCCCAATGATAAGTGCCAAGTGTGTGTACATGCAACAGTGTACAATAAACAACGCAGCGGATAATTTAAGTAAGTCGACTAAGTACTAGAATTGTTTAATACAAATTTACTTAAATAAAACATTTAAAAAGAGTTACACAATTATCCCAAAAAAAATATAATACAAAAACCGAACACATAAACGAGTGATCCCATATCACTCCTCCAATGGAGACGTATACTCGGGTTCGACATCAGTATTAAAATCTGCGATACCATAAAACAATACCGTAGGTAAGTAATAATCCAAACAACCTACGAGATAAAAATGCATTAATGAAACTAACAATTATGCATGCATACGATGAAATATGCATTAGACCCAAAACATCATTTTCGCTTAAAATGATTATTTTCCAACACATGCCAAAATCACATTTTGGCCCAAAACATTCCATTAAAACATTTCTCACCATTTTTCCCGAAAATGGCCCAAAACAATAATCCATCATTTTTCCAGAAAATGATTCACATAAAATCATTTTATCCAATACACGCAATTTTTTCCAAAAAATAGCCCATTAATCTTGTTTTTACCATATGCACCATGATATCTCCTAAGGACCATCCGCACACTCTGGCTCCCTTCATCACACCACGGGTAACGACCGTGCGAGAGACTTCATAATGGGCGATGCCCAATTCCGCGCCCAGCCCATTTGTGGCCAAGCATCCTCTAGCCCTCGCCAGCAAGAGGGGCCATGGAGTTAGCATGAGAGGGTTACCATCTTGTCCAAGATAATGCCCCATCCTGGCTTGGGGTCGTGATACACACACACCCAAAATACATTCCTCACATAAAAACCTAGTTTTCAAATATACACATGAACATGTATGCAATTATGCGAAAACCCTGTTTTCATTTACAAACATGAACGTGCATGCAAATATGCAATGTACATGACAAGACACAAATATCCAACAGCCAACAAATCCCCGCAAAACCCAATCACACAACAACTCCATCGTCCAATCCAACCGACCCCTTACTTCTCGGACTCAGTCCGGCACAGCCAACCAATTCACAGTAAATATGAGTTAGTGCAAAAATACATTTAAATTTCAAAAGTTCTTTGAAAAAATACTTACAGCCCTATAATATAATTTTTGAAGGATCACGGAAGTGCCAAAGGTGGTGGCATAGCCAAGCAATAGTGAATTTTGGACTATGGTTGTGGGTCTAAAAAACCCTGCTTTTGAACGGGGACAAACGAAGGCTTGAGATTACTAGGGAAGGGCTTAGAGGTGTTGGTGAGGCTAGTAGTGGTGGTCGTTGGCCGTGGGCGGCGATTGTAGTCCACAAAGTTCAAATTGGAAATGGAGATGGAGGAGTTTCAACGGTAGTGGATCGGGACTGAGGATGGGTGGGTTAGGTAGCTGGGAGGCTGCCAGTGTTGTGGTGAAAATATGGTGGTTGATGGTGGTTCGATGGCGGCGCTATAGCACAAAGGGTGCTGCGGCTTAGAGCTGTGCGTGGGGGCTGACGGCGGCGAGGGAGGAGGTAAAAACAGAGGGGGGTGGTCGCTAGCCAAAGGGGAAGAGAATGAGAGGGGTAGTGATGGTAATGGGTGCCACAAGGCGGCGCCGTGGGTGGAAGAAGAAAACGGACGGGAGAGAAGGGATGGGGTGTCGCGCGTGCGGTTGGAACAAAAAGTAGGGGAAAAAGAAGAGAAGAAGGAAAAGAAAAAGTGAGGGAAAGAAATGAGGTTCAGTCCTCACAACTTGGGTCACAAAATTGATCCAACAAAAGGAATTTCAAAACAGTAAGTTGAATAAAATAATTCAAACGTAATTAGCTAAAATAAAATAATAACAAAAATCCAACAACACAATAATTTTAAAACCCACAAATGACTAATTTAAATTAAAGAGCAATTTAAATCCAAAACAATAATTAATATTAAGAAAGCATATCAAAATAATTTTCACAAATTAAAAATCAAAAAAATAAAGCAACAAGAGATCCGATAAATTTAAAATAAGAAAACCAATATTTAAATTAATTAAAATACCCCTTCCATTAAAATACCCCTTCTTATTATAAATCAATCCTTCAAATCTGCAATTCTACAACCTTAAATTATATAAGAATCAATCTCCAAAATCTGCAAGATCGAAGACCTTAAATCTAAAACAATCGCCTTAAAAAGAAAACTTGTAGGTTCTAAAGCCCCAAATGATACCAAATCGCCTATCCGAGTGGGCAAAATCTAAAACTTCTAATTTAATTAATCCCTCAAATGCTTGTTGAACCTACCACCTTAAATCCCATAAACTTATTTCCTAAAAACTATAGGCCTCAAACCTTAGATGAACTTCTCGTAAATCTATCCTTAAAGTTCGTTGAACTTACAACCTCCTACTCAATAGACTCATTACATAAATTCTATGGAACCTAAGACCTCAATTATCCAAAGCCATTTAAAGTTATTCCCCTCCTCAGTTGCGACTTGAGTTCCTACTCCATAGAGTTCACCTAGACCATGTCGCTCCCCTCGAGCCTCGATGTTAAAAACAAACCATCGCTAAGAGTTCAGGTCTACTACATTAAATGTTCATTCCTAACAATGGCATTCATGGTCGTACCAGCTTCTGGTCATAGCGTAACCCTTAACCCAATTTTCAACTCCAGACAAAACAAACAAAACAAAACAAAATAAAATTCCATAAATAAAATAACGTACGACAAAATGAATAAAACAAATGAAGTAGTACACAATAAAATAAATAAAACAATAAAATAACCAACCATAAAATAAAACAAATAAAATAAAATAACATACAATAAAATAAAACAAACAAAGTAGTATACAATAAAATAAATAAAACCAATAAAAACAATATACTTTAAATTAAATAATTCCAATTTACAACTTTAAAAAAACAAATCTGGTACTTCACCTACAGGACATTTGGTTTTACCCAGAGCCAAACTGCTCTGATACAACTTGTGGCACCCCTGACCCCCACGTACGGAAACTCGGGAATCGAGACGCCTGGATGATGACAACACGGTCATGCATCCCAAAGATAAGTGCCAAGTGTGTGTACATGCAATATTGTACAATAAACAATGCAGCGGATAATTTAAGTAAGTCGACTAAGTACCAGAATTGTTTAATACAAATTTACTTAAATAAAACGTTTAAAAAGAGTTATACAATTATCCCAAAAAAAATATAATACAGAAACCGAACACATAAACAAGTGATCCCATATCACTCCTCCAACGGAGACGAATCCTCAGACTCGACATTAGCATCATCTGCATCAAAATCTACGATACCATAAAACGGTACTGCAGATAAGTAATAATCCAAACAACCCACGATATAAAAATACATTAATGCAACCAACAATTATGCATGCATATGATGAAATATGCATTAGACCCAAAACATCATTTTCCCTTAAAATAATTATTTTCCAACGCATGCCAAAATCTTATTTTGGCCCAAAACATTCCATTAAAACATTTCCCACAATTTTCCCCGAAAATGGCCCAAAACAATAATCTATAATTTTCCCAGAAAATGATTCACATAAAATCATTTTATCCAACACACGCCATTTTTTCAGAAAATAGCCCATTAATCCGTTTTTTATCATATGCACCATGATCTTCCCTAGGGACTATCGGACTATCCGCACACCCTGACTCCCTTCGTCACACCACAGGTAATGACCGTGAGAGTGAGTTATTACCTAGTGATGCCCAGTTCCACGCCCAGCGCGTTCGTGGCCAAGCATCCTCCCCACCGGAAATAGGGGTCACAGAGTTAGCACAAAAGCGTTACCATCCCGTCCGATCCCATTGTCACCCAGCAATAACCCAGGGGACGTCACTCAGTATATTCCGCTCCCGAGTGACCCGAGAAGCTCCACCGAGATAATTTCCCATCTCGGCTTGGGGTCGTGATACACACACACCCAAAATCCATTTCTCACATGAAATCTCAATTTTCCAATATACACATGAACATGTATGCAATTATGTGAAAATCCAGTTTTCATTTACAAACATAAACATGCGTGCAAATTTACAATGTACATGACACGACACAAATATCCAACAACCAATTAATCCCCGCATAACCCAATCACACAACAACTTCATCTTCCAATCCAATCAATCCCCTTACTCTTCAGACTCAGTCCGGCACAACCAACCAGTTCACAGTAAATATTTTAGTGCAAAAATACATTTAAATCTCAAAAGTTCTTTGGGAACATACTTATAGTGCTATAATATAATTTTTTAAGGATCACGGAAGTGCTAGAGGTGGTTGCACAGCCACGCAACAGTGCATTTTGGACTATGGTCATGGGTCTCAAAAACTCAACTTTTGAATTGGGACAAACGAAGACTTGGGATTACTAGGTGTAACACCCGGGCTCAGCATGAAGCTCGTGTACAATATTTTATTTTATTTTGGTAGAATATGAATATTTTTTTTTTAACTTGTAATTAGGTTAAAGCCCAATGCAACTACGCAAGAATTCTATGAGCAATCCTTCCTCCTCTTAAGTTTCAAGCTTTCTTTGATTATGCAGACCCTTAATACACTAACCCACTCTCTACACGCCCCATACATGGACGACAACACCTTTCCAGCATATTTTTGTCAACTGCCCAAGCCCCTCCCACGTACATCATAATGTGTTCAAGTTCCCATCACCCCACACCCACCAACGGTTGTTCCTCCCCATTACTTTCTTTCTCACACTTTATTTTTTCTCTCACCTAAGGCAGGCGTCTCTCTCTCTCTTTTTCTGTGAGCTTCACCACACAAGCACTACTCTAGCCCAACACCTTTATCCTCCACCTCAGCATCCCACCTCTGTCATGCGCCTCCTGCCAGCAAGCCACAGTCCAGCCCTTCTTGTCGCAAATTAGAAGCCCAACTGAGGACGTGCAGCACCACTTTTTCATACAGCTAATAACCACCACTATCCTAACATGAGCTACCTTGCTCCTTCACAGAAGCCAACACTGGAAACCACCTCCAACAGCCACGGCAAACAGCAACCATGACTCCTTGCACAACGTAAACACCTCCCCACCGTGAGCCTCCTACCCGCTTCCTCCCTCTCTCGATTTCTTCCCCACAACCCAACGGCCAGCAAGACCACCACAAAAGGTTTTCGCTCAGCCTTGATGCAACAAAGAACTCCTTCACTGCCCTGCCCCTACACCACCAAGCCACCGTTCAAGCCACTACTTGTCCCCAATTTCTGACCTCCGAAATAAAGCAACAAAACCACTTTTCTCCTCCTCAGTTTTGTAGCCCTGTGGCACGTCGATGAAGCTTAATGACGACGACCAGCAACCTTTCCGCCACCCATGCGCCACTCCATGATCTGCTGCCACCCCAAGCCACCGCTCTCTAGGTAACATCTCATTTCTCCCTCAAGCCATGGTCACTCTCTCCCTCCCTCTCTTTCTCTATTCTCTCTCGCTCATCTCGCTCTCTTTCTCTCAGTGCGCCATCGTCAGGACTAGGGGTGTAACCAGTCCGATCCGGTCTGGTTTTGAATAAAATCTAGGACCGAACTGGTATGTACCAGTTTTGTATTTTTCAAACCGATTACGCACCAGTTACCCTTCTAAACAGGTACTTCCGATTTTACCGGTTTTCGGTCCGATTTTCTAGTTTTTTTTAAATGTAGGTTTCACAATTTGTCATTAAAAATTTGTTTGTAAAAAAAAAAATTTTGATTTAAAAAAAACTGTATTATACTTTTATTAATATATTAGACTATATAATAGTATTAATATTAGACTATTGATATAGTTATAAGTTATATATTAGTATTAGTTATAAAATTTTAGTGATTTAGTATTAACATTTCATGTAATAATTTATAAATTATAATTTGAAATTATTTCATATATGATATTTCACATAAAAATTTATAATTATACATTATATATAAAGCTTATATATATTAATATTTTATTTATAAAAAATATTTTGTATAAAACTTATATATAAAAATATTATTTTTTATTTTTTTTAATGAACCGGTCCGGTCCGGGCCAAAATATCCCAAAATCGGAATCGGACCAGAACCGGCCGGTTTTTATATTTTAAAAATCGGTTCCGGACCGGACTAGTTTAGACCGGTTTTCCGGTTTGAGTTTACACCCCTAGTCAGGACAGCCATCGTCCATTGCAACCCAACTCAACTGCGACCTCCTTTCCCCATTGTGTCACTGCCTCTTAGTTTTCCTTGTGTAAGTACTGCTGCCGCACTCACGACTTGATCCTCTATTTTTGTGGTAGTTTACATAAAAAATGAAATATTTTTGTGTCTCGGTTAACCTAATAAATGAGATGTACTATACCCATTTTGCTTCCAGATATATTATTTTGGATGTTTAGGTTAATGGATTTATATTTTAATGAGTTAATTATGTATATTGAGTTTGAAATCATGAGTATTATACTACGTGCAGTAACGTTTTTATTTGGATGTAGACTTACGGACTTATAGTACTAAGTCAGTATACTGATGCTTTTAACTGAGTAATTATAAGTTGATCATGTTTTACTTTTTATGTATTAAACTCACTTTTTATGAGTTTAATTTTAAATACAGATTAAATAAATATTTGAAATATATTATTAGTATTAATATATATTTTTTCGAAGTACATAGTAGTGCAAGATTTTTATTTTGAACTCTTTAAAGAGAAACTAATTAGTCTACTTTTTTTAAATGAAATATTTGCTCTCCTACTTTCATCAGTTTTGTTTTAATGAGTCTTTAAACTAGAAATGTATTTTATGGCATAATTGTATTTATTATTAATATTATTATGCAATTTTAGAAATATTCAATTTAATAGGTATGTGGATATTGAGGAATTAGGGAAGTGATGGTATTTTAGAATTAAGAGAAACTTTAGGTTTTTGAGGAGTTAAAATAGAAACTTCAGGTATAATATGAGATTATCTATTCATTGGAGATTCATTTAAGTTACATGAATTTTATAGGTGACGATTGACAATTGTTCAGTACTATTGTGAAAAATTTTTGAAAATCTAAGAAGCTCAAGTAAGCGGGGTTCATATACTAGTTTTGCATAAACGAAATGAAATGAGGTTGACTTTGAAAATAAGCATTTTTGTTTTTTAAAAGAAATCTAAAAACGACCTCAGATGTTTATTCTGCATATGCATAAATTTTATATAAGAGAAAGTATTTTCTGTCATAACTGGTGTAGACATGAGCTAATTTTGTGCCTTCTGTTTCTGAACTATGCAAAAAGAGCGAATATGAAAATCTAAAAGTTTTTACTAAGAATAAATGAAGATGTTTTGGATTCCTTTTATTTCAAACATGTGAAATGATCTGAAGCTATTCAGTTTTTGGCTTTTGATATGATGTGTCATCTGAAAACCTTGGCATGAAGTTATGATTCTATATCTGAATGTGATATGATTCCGATGATGTTCCGTTCTGTTTCTGTTAAGGCCCAGCTACGGGTATAATGGTGGTTTATAATCCTACCACAGGGGTGAAACATGGTATACGGCCCAGCCACGGGTATAATGGTGGTTTATAACCCTACCACGAGGGTGAAATATGGAATACGGCTCAGCCACGGGTATAATGGTGGTTTATAACCTAACCACGAAAGTAAAACATGGTATATGACCCAGCCACGGGTATAATGGTGGTTTACAACCCTACCACGGGGGTGAAACATGGTATACGGCCCAGTCATGGGTATAATGGTGGTTTATAACCCTACCACGGGGGTGAAACATAGTATAAGACCTAACCACGAATATAATGGTGGTTTATAACCCTACCACGGGAGTTAAACATGGTATTTGTCCCGATGTGATGCTATGAGATAATATAAAGATAATGTTTTAGTTTGGATATGCTAAGGAATTTTCTATTTGAGAACAAGTTTGTTTTTCTGAAAATTTTGCTCTGATATTTTATACCAAGTTTTGTTTATGCATTCTGAAAATAAAAATGTTGTTTCTGCATTCTGTACGTAAATGTTTTGTTCTGCATACCGGACTTTATAAATGTTCATGTTTACATGCTAATATATACTCTCTGCTTACTGAGTTGTTGATAACTCACCCCTTATCTCCACAATATTTTTTAGATATTTTGATGGTTCAGATGAGGATCAAAATTATGAGGCATTGGGTGAGATGATTTAAGTATAGTGAATTAAGAATAGAAAGTTTTTTTAGTATTGACGATTTTTATTAAGAAACTTTATTGTGTTATGATGACTTGGAGTTTTGGAAAATTAGTTATATTGAGGAAATTAGTTTGAATCAAAATTTCTATATGATATTGGGAATTTGGAGTCTATATGTATATTGTTGAAATGCATTTAAGTGATAGGGAATAACTCTCCAACCCATGCGGGACCGGGACGTTACACTAGGGAAGGCTTAGAAGTGTTGGTGAGGATAGTAGTGGTGGTCGTTGGCCGTGGGCGGCGGTTGGAGTCCACAAAGCTCAAATCGGAAATGGAGATGGACGAGCTACACCGGTGGAGGATCGGAGCTGAGGATGGGTGGGTTAGGTAGCTAGGAGGCCGCCGGTGTTGTGGTGAAAATATGGTGGTCGATGGTGACGCGACAGCAGCGCTAGAGCACAAAGGGTACTGCGGCTTAGAGCTGTGCGTGGGGGCTGACGGCGGCGAGGGAGGAGCTAAAAACAGAGGGGGTGGTCACTGGCTGGAGGGGAAGAGAATGGGAGGGGCGGTGACAGTAATGGACGGCACACGGCTGTGCCTTGGGTGGAAGAAGAAAACGGACAGGAGGAGTGTCGCACGTGCGGTTGGACAAAAAGTAAGGGAAAAAGAAGAGAAGAAGGAAAAGAAAAAGTAAGGGAAAGAAATGAGATCCAGTTCTCACAACTTGTGTCACAAAATCATTTCAACGAAAAGAATTTCAAAACAATAAGTTGAATAAAATAATTCAAATGCAGTAATTAGCTAAAATAAAATAATAACAAAAATTCAACAACACAGTAATTTTAAAGCCCACAAATGACTAATTTAAATTAAAGAGCAATTTAAATGCAAAACAATAATTAATATTAAGAAAGCATATCAAAATAATTTTCACAAATTAAAAATCATAAAAATAAACCAACCAGAGATCTGATAAATTTAAAATAAGAGAACCAATATTTAAATTAATTAAAATACCCCTTCATTTAAAATACACTAAAATACGGGGTATTACATATGGTCTGAACATTAGATAGGCAAGGTGGTGACTGAATTAATGTCATAGAGTTGTTTCCAAGCACCATTGACAAGGGCCCTGTCCAGCCTCTCTTTGGTGAACTCTGAACCCTCTTGATTGTTACACCAGGTGTATTGGGAACCCTCAAAACCAAGATCACCCAATTCACAATCCATTAGTGCTTGTCTGAAATCATCCATTTGTTTATTAGGCTTGGTAGGTCCACCCATTTTTTCCCCATGGGAGATGGTTTCATTGAAGCCTCCTATAATAAGCCAGGGAGTGTTGTGATCTGATTTTAGTAATCTGAGAAGGTTCCAACTTTCTTTCCTCTTTGTTGTCGCTGGTTTGCCATAAAAGCCAGTGATTATGCCTCTCTTGTTTGAATCCTTATGAAGCACTTGTAAAGAAATATGGCTGAGGGAGCAGGATGTTAGATCAGCATTAAGGTCATTTTTCCACAGCATTGCTAGGCCCCCACTTCTGCCCACACAATCTACCACAAATCTACATTCAAATCCTAGTCTGTTTCGAATTACTTCCATTCTTCTTCTTTTACATTTGGTTTCTATTAAAAAAAAACCAAGGATGGGGACTTGTCTCTCACTAGGAGGTGGAGTTCTCTAACTGTCTGAGGGTTCCCAAGCCCTCTACAGTTCCAGCAAAGGGTGATCATGGGGAGGGGTAGGGCTGTTCAACAACCTCTGCTATCATGGTTTGTTTGAGTCTCTTAGAAGCCCTCGTAGGTTTAGAAGTTTCTACATTTTTTCTTTTCTTGTGCTTGGGTTTACTGGATGTTTCAGGAAGTGTAAACATAGTTACATCAAGACTAGGAAACTGACCACCTCTAGCCCTTCTTTTCCAGTTTGACAGAAGGTGAGATCTGTTTTGTCCCACTAGCAATTGTGTAGTACAAAGGTTAGAAGGGCTTACATGGTTACAGGCTTTTGTAAGGGACATGTCAAGGTCATGGAGTTGAGTGTCAGTATGCCTTTTGCTGACTTTTCCAGCTGCTATTGTGGGGATCTCGAGGCAATCTGAGATTTCCTCAAAAGGCAAGTGGGAGTTACCTCGGGACCTTGCATGCAGGAGGTTGTCAACTTCCTTTCCATTTTCCTGTAAACAGTCTGGTTGCCTTTGTACCCTAGAAACATACTAAAATGAGACATTTGTATCCTGTCTATTGTTGTTCCCGCCCAAACCAAAATCCTGCCCATTGGAGCTACCTTGCCGACCTTCAGTTGGTCCTCCCATTTCTTGCTTGCTATTTCCAGGTGAGGGGTGGTGATGTTTTGACATTGGGCAAGCCCTGAGCCAAGGTCTATATTGTTGTTGAAGTCCCTCGTGTGATCTACCATCCGAGACCTGTCCTGAGCAGCCTGAACTCGAATGCAACAGTACACCACAGTGAAAACAAAAGGAAGGCAAATGCTCATATCTGAATGGAATCCACATACGTGATCCTTCCATATTGATAAGGCGACCCCTTGGCAGAGGCTTGGTGATGTTTAGCAGCACCTTAACATGCAAAACACCACCCCATGCTCTACCTTTGTTATCCACATCCACCACCAATACTTTCCCCACACTAGCCCCAGTTTCTCTCCTATACTTTTGTTCATACCAGCAAAAGGGAGATCATGAAGCTAGATCCAAAAAGGTTCTAGGGAAAAATCTACATCCTTTAATGCAACCTTGCCTGCACACTCTTGAAGGCCAACCAGGTACCTATCGAAAGACCATGGATGAGCTGCTAGAACCCTTGTTTTGACAATAGTATTAGCAAATCGATGAGGAATTTGTTTCTGCCTACATCCTTAAAGGTCAGGCCCCCTTCAGCTTTCCATACTTTCGTGATGGTAGCTTTGAAAGCGCCTTTGTTTATTTACTTCCTTGTCTGACACCACCATTGCAACCAAATAGGCCTGGCTTATTTCCCGTGATAGCAGAACCTCTTCCTCTGAAAAAAAGATTTATTGCTGCTCTTCCTCTGTTAACTTGAGTCCCTCGCAAAGATGAGAAAGCTCATCTTCCATAACTGACACACGTACCATACTCCACCACACTACCGATCAAAAGATCTAAGAGACAAAGTCTCTATGTTCCTAAGAGCATGGAGAGAAAACCTCACAAGTTGCGAGGACCTATCTCCGCCCACTTGCTATTCTAATCTTATCCCTCAACAACATTGAAAAATAAATTTATATATTCTCATTAGTTTAAATTAACGAGTAATGGTTAGTACTGCACATGCAGGATAGTTAATTGTAGAAATAAAATGGCCTTGAGCCCTAGGTTTGAGATTCTCCTTGAACGGAGGGCTCCCATCTCCTTACTCTAATTTTGTACGTGTTTTAATTAGTTTTTTATATTGTTTTTATAATTACTTGTTGGTTTCATTTTAAAATTTATTTATTCTAAGATTTTCAAGATTTGTTTTAAAATTATCTTTATAACTTCTAAGAAGGCGGCTAACCTGATCATGTCGATAGAGATATTACACATGACCAACGTCTTTGAAATGTTGACACACTGACTCCGGTAGGCACGCGCGCAAAGCCGATCATAGTTACTAAATTGTGTGTTTTTAAAATTTCCCTAACATATATAATGTACAGAAAGAAAAATGCTGATAGTTAATTCATTTGAAAAGTGATAAAAATCCAACGTGTGATTATGCAATTGAACCATGCAAGTTTTTTTATCCAAGTTCTGTGATTGTGCGAGGAGTGAGGCTCTGCGATTTTGTGTGATTAGATGAAAACTCGTACATATTTTGTTCATAAATTGAGAGAATTTTCGATTTTTTTAGGGCCGGTATATATATTGTTGCGTTAATTTGTGATAACGAATTAAGTATTAAAATGTACTGTAAAAGACGAGGTTTACATGGTCAAGTGTACTACAAGAAAAAGTGTTATTTCCGGCTATTTTTATTTCCGGCAACGTAAATATAGCCGCTAATAGTCGATTTTACTGTTACGGTAAATATTTTGTGTCCGTATGAAAATCGCCGGAATAAATAACTATTTGCGGCGATTTATTGTCGCCGCAAATAATATTGCCCCAATACTCTGGTGTATAGCAACGGATCCGTTATCATTAGAAAAAAGTCGCCGTTACAAATTATTATTTGCGGCGATGTTATGACGCCGCAAATACTCTTGCCGCAACAACTTAAAATACTATCCATCTTGCTTATTACGGCGATATCTAGGTCGCCTTAATAAGTATGTACAGTAACTAAAACCTAAATTTACCCCCCCCGCGCCTAATTTCCCTATTATTTCCCCCCCCCCCCCCCCCCCCCGGGCCATGAAGTTTTTCTGTCTGTCACGCCTTTGCCCTTCGGGACACCTGTAGGTTTACCTTCCGGCTATTTCCGTTGTTTTGCTGCCCCTTCTGCGGAGTTTCTCTTTTGATATTTGGTCTAATCGACGATCTCTTTCTTCTCTGACTTCAGCGAGGGTTTTGCGTGATCGGCCAGATTTTTCTATTGGCTGTCATTTCTTCTTCGCCACTTAGCTGACGCTTTGCAGATATTATTCTTAACATATTTTAGGGCTCTAACGACTTCTAATCACCGCTACTGATTCATTGTTTTTCCTGTACATTATCAGAACTAATACCGATTCATCAGATTTTATCTTGAAGTACTTACCAATCCATAGTCCGAATGACTGCATTTCATATGGAGTCCATGTATATGAAGTTGTTTTCTGTGTACTTGAGCCCCAAACAAGAGAAAGAAAAAAAAAGTCATTAAAATCATCATTGTCTGGCTTTTATTTTCAGCACATACGACGTTTGACATTGAAACTGCTGTACTGATATTTGTCATCTGCATGCTCAACCACTACCAGACTTAGATGAGAGAGTTCATGACATTGACAAAAGTTTACTGCAAGTTTATTAATATTGTAGTTAGAGATTATAATCTTCCATCTAATGCTTTCTAGCTAGATGATCATGATCAGCCATTTTTAATGCAGTGCATGTTTGCCCCCACCATGAAAATATCTTCTATATATTTACCTGAGGACTAGTACTCTAGCTATATATATATATATATAAATGCAGGTGAGACTCTATTCATATGGATATATATATATATCCTACTAATTATATATTCTGGTTGGTTCTATTTAAAGATTAATTATTCTGGTTGGTTCTGTAGTAACTGGTCACAAACTAAACATGAGTGAAGTAGCCATTTATTTATTTTTTCCAGCAACATTCCAAGCAGGACTTTATTATATATTATGTACAACGTCCTTGTACAAAGCCATCGAAATGAGGGTAAATATTGATGCATGAACCTCTCTAGCTAGCCACGTTGAAATTTCCTAATTCACATGTGTTGGAATTCGATGATCTGTGCATGCATGCTGCAACAAATTATTTACCATTGGGTGTACAGTACTAGTAGTTTATATATACATACGGTCCTATTAATTTGATCCCATCATGTCGCATCACATGCATTAATTATATGCTCAGAGGCAATATCAAATTGAAATTAAATTAGTATATATACATAGGATATTGTACATTCGTTATTGACTTATTGTAGCAGTACTACCTATTCGCGTTAACAACTTTCAAAACTGATAATGTTAATTGAGGACCTTATGATAATTAAATTGGATATTACGAATTGAACCATGCCTTGCTTTGATAATCTCATGAAACTGTCTCACCAATCTGGACAAAACTAACCACTATTTGCTTCATGATCTTAGAAATCACTCGGAAAGTTGCAATAAAGGAAATATAAAAGTTTCTGCAATAAAGGAAATTGTTGTAAATGCATGCCTGAAATCATAAAACCATTTGCAAGTTAGGACTTACCAACATAACTCATTTGTTAAATGAAACTCACTCATGGTTATTGTCTTGACAACCCAACTCATTAATTTTTTTTATCTAACTCATGAGTCCTTGAAATTGAAAGTAAAGTTAAAAGATTAATTATTCTGGTTGGTTCTAGTAATACTACTGGTCACAAACTAAACATGAGTTAAGCAGCCATTTATTTATTTTTTCCAGCAACATTCCAAGCTGGACTTTATTATATATTATGTACAATGTCCTTGTACAAAGCCATCGAAATGAGGGTAAATATTGATGCATTATAAGCATTTATTGCTTTGATAATCTCATGAAACTGTCTCACTAATCAGGACAAAACTAACCACTATTTGCTTCATGATCTTAGAAATCAGTCGGAGTTTTGTTTGCCTAAAATATATATGATCTAGTATATATTATGTAATTTGAATATTACTGCATAATTAAATTAGATGACATTAGAAAAGATATTGGACTTTTAATTTTTTTCCTCTTTCTACAATATCATGTGCATGACCTAATTATAATTGCCTGTGTTGCAATATCATACTTAAAATTAACATATTATAACTAACTGAGTTGATCATGTTATTAAACTTGTTCATGTTTCATACCGTGTGACGTTGCTGAAGCCAATAAAGAGTAATGGTGCCAAAAATATTAATACTTAAAGACGGCAAAGAATCATGTACAAGATCAACTTCATATATAAGGCTTTTACCTAGCATTTCTCTCTCTCTCTCTCTCTCTCTCTCTCTCTCTCTATGTGTGTGTGTATATATATATATATATACACACATTGATCAATGACTAATCAAGTTGCATATATATTTTTGAGACATCTTCCCCATTAATTAAGGAGAATATGATCTTCTCCATTACACTTGAGATTAATGGATTTTTATGATTCAACAATATCATCTTTGTGATTTTGAAGTTTCCTTATGCTGGTATTCTATATATTTTGATTGTTTCCAATGATATAATGGGCAAAGGGTTAACGGTAGTTTATTGTTTGGAAATGTTTGGAATTTGGTTTTTAGTCCAACAAATCATCCAAAATGAATACCCGACATAGGCCTACTCGTGCTATACCTTCTTCGTTCTTGGTAAGGATGGTGATCAGAATCTCCAGAGCAAGGTGGTTCTCTTTCTTGAGAAGAGTATTCCACTATCAAAATGAATCAAGATCTGATCTTAGCTTGAATCCTTTCAATTCAAGCACTTGGATGTTGATGGAATTTTTTGTTTTGGTGATTCAAATAAGCATCATAACATCTACTATAACCATTTTCAAGGAGAAGCCTGTGTGGCCAATGAGAATATGGATTATTGGTTATAATATTGGATGTGTTCTTAGTCTATTTCTACTCTACGGCCGCTACCGGCGCCATCTCAATCATAGAGATGGTTTTGGCCTTTCTGATGTGGAACAGCAGAGGGGCAGTGAAGAATCTAGGTATGCTAGCTTTACATACAGTTCGCCCCTTCAATTTCTATGATTCATTTCTATTTTTCTCTTAAACAAAATCATTGGTTTCCATGCGTTGTACTAATAGTGACAACTCATCTTTTGGGATCATTACATTGATTTGTGAGCTAGTTATAAAACATCATGCAACTAGTTATTGAGGATAAGTCTTTGATTTTGTTCTTTGGGTGGAATTATTGACGAATTATGCAAACAGCTTAGTAGTGATGAACCCTTAGTGATATGATAAAAGCCTCAAGTTATAACAAATAACTTCAAATCATTATTCGATAAATATGGTTGGTGGTCACTATATTTTGTACTAGGCCACCTTAGAGTTTTATATTGGCAGCAATATTTAAATGATGAAAAACAAGATACAAACTCATGAATTGCCTGCTTTTAATTTTTTTTCACACACAAACAAGTTTCCATAAATTTAGTGGAAGTGTTATAGAGAGTTTTTGACAATTCAAGTGCTTTTCGAAGCCTTCTAATTGATTGCTACAATGGATACAGGATCTCATATCTAATGAACAAATGTCGAACTTCACTAGAAGGCTTCTTTGCATTATGGTTTGTAATGGGTAATGTTTGGGTATTTGACAATCGATTTGGGTCATTCCATCGAGCCCCAAAATTACATGTGCTATGCATCTCCCTGCTAGCTTGGAATGCAATTTGCTATTCATTTCCATTCCTACTATCTTTGCTGCTATGTTGTTGCATGCCAACGATTAGCAACCTTGTCGGATACAACATGAATGCTGGGTCAATTGATAGAGGAGCATCTGAGGAGGAAATTTCTCAGCTTCCCAGCATCCGACCTTGCAAATGATCATCCAGTAAGTCTCATTTCTTTCAACTTACACTTACAGATAAGCTAATATATTTCATAGGACATAACAAATTTAGTAGATTCTAAGTCAATCTGTAATATATTGGCGTGTTGAAAGTTGAAGTGCTAATGAGATTGTCGTGTTTTCTTTGTGTTTGTGGTGGGAATGATAGGAATGCTGCATTTGCATAACCAAATACACGGACAGGGAAGAATTAAGGAGGTTGCCATGTTCCCATGTCTTCCACCTCAAATGCATAGATCAATGGCTCCAAATTACATCTTTTTGTCCTCTTTGTAAACAAGAGCTAGGGAGGTAGTACACTATATATATATATATATTGGGAAACACGTTTTTTGTGGGGTAGTACATATGTTTTGAAGAGTTTCCATTGATTTGGAGTTGCTCACTAGATGGCCTTCACTTGTTGCACTTACTTTTGTCATGTTAAGTTTATGTGGTGTCAATGATTTTGATCTGGAAGGCCTTAACAAACTCTTCGCATCGTGTTCCTTCTTTTACCTCAAGATGCTTGGTATGGTGTTAAGGTCAGAAAAATGCATAAGTGAATTATATTTATTTGTCATTTATGCTTTACAAAGGGATTGTATTAACATAGATGATGTGGACAGATATTGCCTGTTGTTCCATGGTACAAATAACACCTCCTTCATCAGAAATGCTACCTTGGTTCCCTGATGGTCATTATTCTCATAAGGACTGTGCAATATAATTTCTCTAAGCTGAGGGTATGTAAACTTCACCAATCCATATTGCTGATTTGCTTATGTTCTATATTTGTGATGACTTTGATACA